>NW_026781957.1:1737500-1884413 GCF_031769215.1 Ylistrum balloti
CCTCTCCGGAGGCGCTATGACCTTCACCGACATGCTGTTAGGCACCACAGCATCCATTTCCTTTTTCAGACGATCAGCAATACCTATAGTATAGGAAGAGAGAAATACTCATTTACTTTTTTTCTTTTTGCTAAATAGGATTAAAATGTATATTTGTATTATTTTGTTTTATCCTTTTTTTATCGCTATTTTGTTTTCAAAAAATCTTTATCGTAAATATAAATCGTCAATAGCCAATAAAGTGAACACACTCACCTGGAAACATTGTGCTTCCACCGGATATGACGACATTGTGGTACAAATCACGTCGAATGTCAATATCGCATGACATCACTGAATTGTGGAGAAGTTCGTGGATTCCTGCTGATTCCATTCCTGTGATTGAAATAGGAATATTTTAAGTCTCAAATATCAATTGTCAAATGACTTCATTAATCATATAGATTTCAAGAAATATCGATTTTATTTCATATAGAACGAGCTATTATACTCTGAATACAGATAATGTAGATGTTCAAACCTTGGTTGAAGAATGCTTATTTTTATCATATTTTATCTAGAAATAAAATGGCTAACAATAGAAGTTTGTATTTAACAATCAAAATAAAAGGAGGCGCCCTTTTCAATAAAATGAAATATTATTCATATATGAATTTCATCAATTATTGAGTTATTTCTTTCATATTTACCTAGAAACGAAGGTTGGAAGAGTGCCTCAGGACATCGGAACCTCTCGTTACCGACAGTAATATGTTGGCCGTCAGGAAGTTCGAACGTCTTCTCTATTGTTGAAGATTTTGAAGCGGTTTCCATTTCACATTCAAAGTCCAATGCCACATAAGATAACTTCTCCTTCATATCTCGTACAACTTCCTGTTCCGCTGAAATGGAAATTCAAACTTGTGGTCATCATTGCTTCAGTTGCTTATTTGTTCCTATCTAGAGTTCCTTGTGTGAAAAAAAACATCAATTCAATCATATTTTTGCATATGAATTTGTGCTTAATGTGTTATTATGATATATATTTTTTTTATCTTTTCAAGGAAAATGATTTTCGGCTAATACACCAACCTGAAGTTGTGAAGCTGTAGCCTCTTTCGTGGAGGATCTTCTGAAGGTAGGCTGTGAGGTCACGACCTGCCAAGTCTACACGTTTGATGGCGTGAGGGAGGGCGTAACCCTCGTAGATAGGTACCACGTGTGACACACCATCTCCGGCATCAAACACGATGCCCGTGGTTCGTCCTGAGGCATACAGAGACAACACAGCCTGGATCGCCACATAGAAGGCAGGAGTGTTGAAAGTCTCGAACATGATCTGTTAAAGACAAGATATTGTGGATGTTCATACTTGAATTCAAGCTAAATATCGTAAATGTAATTTGATAATTCAAATGTCAGAATGAAACGAAATTCTTTGTGTATTTTTTATAATGAATATAGTCATTTCCATACAAACCTGTGTCATCATTTCTCTGTTTGCCTTGGGATTAAGTGGTGCTTCTGTCAACATGACCGGATGTTCCTCCGGCGCCACACGTAGCTCGTTATAGAAGGTGTGGTGCCAGATCTTCTCCATGTCGTCCCAGTTGGTGACGATTCCGTGTTCCAGTGGATATCTCAGGGTTAATATACCTCTTTTGTTCTGGGCCTCGTCTCCAATATAACAGTCTTTATTTCCCATGCCTGGCATGATCATCTGACATAGATAATGATAAAACGTAAGGTAAGGAGGTTTTGTTTAAAGGACACCAATACAAGCTAACATATTTTACATATCTTTATTTCAAAAGTTTAATTCGAAAGAAAGAACGTATTATGGAGATGAATAAGTAAATTGCCTTGTTTTTCAAGTCAAAGTTAGAAAGCAAGCAGCGTAAAAAGCCCAGAACTAAAGATCTTAATGGTATATTTATAATCTGTTAATTCAATATCTTTTGCCATTATATCGATTGGATGATCTACAGATACGTTGATCAATGAGAACAACAGAATAAGAAACCAGGTAAATGTTGCTACTAGTATTTAGAAGTTGTAACAATATAGAAAAGTGTTTTATAATTTCTTGTAGTATATTTACAATGCGTTGTGGAAATAACACTACATAACTTACATCATAATGAGGTCGTCCAGTAATGGCAGGAAACACAGCACGTGGAGCATGATCTCCAGCAAATCCCGCCTTACACATTCCACTTCCGTTGTCAATGACCAAAGCGGCGGAATCATCTTCAAAACCAGACATTTCCTTTTATTTTGGTTAATTGGTTTTGTAAATCTGAAAATAATAAAGTCAATAAAGGTAAGTGAGAAGGCCTAATATAAAACGTTATTGTTCAACACTGTTGCTGAACACACCATACAGAAGATATATGATAGAATACTATATACGATAACTTTACATTTCGTTTTATAGTAATGTAAGTGAAATATTGTTACACCATTATTTTTTGATAAGTTCGTTGGCATGATATTACCATTGATCATTTTAGAAGTAGATTTGTTTAAAACACAATGTACACGACAGAAAATATATGAAAACAAAATCAATGAAACGTGTACTTACCTTTACCTTTTCCAAATTAAGTCTCTTTCGACTTCTGTCTCACGTTCTTCTCGTGTAGTTGTGCAGTATGACATCCTTTGTAAAGTCCAGGTCTTTTATAGTCTTCTGGCAGGCAAGGCAAATCTGCAAGCTTTTCCTTATTAGGAATGACTTAAATTGAATCGACCTTAATAGGGAACGCTTCGCTACTACCTAGATAAGTTGCTTTCCATATATGGGCAACTGTGCTATATACGATCTGGAAAGGTAATACGCTACACACATCGTTCTAGATAAACTCAAACGTATACACACACTTACTGTCTCTACTAGAGGCTATAAATAGACATTATTGGTAGTTAGCCTAACAGGTTTAAATGTGTTTACAAATGACTTGCTAGATTTAACATGAATTTTAGAGTATTTCTTAAACACCGTAACACGACCAAAATTATAACAAGATGTAAAGTAGTATTACGAAGGTTAATGAATGCATACTAAATATTGATTACCTTTCTTGTTTACGGTAATAATAAAGTCTTCGTTCAGCCAGCAAGAAATACGGGTTAAATTCAGGACAAAAACAATACAAAATCACAAAACGTTTTCATAATGATCAGATCTTCGGCTCCGACAAGCATGCTCATTTAAACTTTTCCTTCATAATTTACTCAATCAATACTAAATTTAAATAAGAGTTCTTTTTATGAAATGTTCTTGCACACATTTCTTCAAATAAACCTGTTAATTACATTCTTTTGTGGACGGAATCAGATGGACAAATTACCGATTGTTTGTATATACTTGTTGATTAAATTTCAAATAATTGTCGCGTTCGGATGAGAACATATTAAAGAACAATATTCATGCCAATTTATATACTGTTTCTAGAGGACTGAGAGATATCGATGTGATTCAACGCAGGGAAATGCTTCATGTAATTCAGTGATCGATATTATCTGTCAGTGTATTAACTCATATGTCAACACTGTTTTCCATGTTTTCAGGTTTTTGTATTTTTTGTGTGTCTCACAAATTATTTCCTCACAATGCTGATTTTATTTGATAAAGTTCCGTTTTTGTAACGATTCTATATTTTAGATAATATCGGTTATATTCCAGTGTTTCTTGCTTATACCTCTTTTTATTAACAAGTTATTGATACTTTAACTAATAGCTAAATTTGAAAGATCGCCATTTATGTACCAAAAATAAGTTACAGGATCGCCAAGTCGTGAATTAAACTGCATCATACAGCTCTTTCTTCTCTAGGTCTCATTAGTCATGCTAAAGGCCTTAATTGTGAAACTTAGGAGTCAACTGAGAGAAATTGATATTAAGAAACGTCAAAATCTAGATAGGGATTATGTACTGTTTCCTAGATTTCGTATAACTGATAATTTTCAAAAGAACATGTTTATTATACACCGTGTGGCGTGCAGGTTACGGCTATTTTATTTTATCGTGTTTAAATCGACACCTGATTCGAGCCCGCAACCGCTATTTCACCAAGGTGGGAACGCTCTTAAGATCACGCTGTGTTCATGGGATTAATTCATTCGAATAGTGGCATCGTTCAGAAAATTCGAAAATTCTAAAAAGTTATAAAATTATGTGATAAATGAAAATTAGGAATTTTAATCTTCATGGGGCTGCTGCACTTCCACTTCTAGATTTTGGCTTTATATAACTTTAGATTGTCCTCAGTCGCCTCGTACGCTTCAAACTTTAGGCCTTTAGCATCACTGACGAGTCCTAGAGGGTCGAAACAGCTGTATGATGTATCATCACTGACGAGTCCTAGAAGGACGAAACAGCTGTATGATGTATCATCACTGACGCGTCCTAGAAGGACGAAACAGCTGCATGATGTATCATCACTGACGAGTCCTAGAAGGACGAAACAGCTGTATGATGTATCATCACTGACGAGTCCTAGAAGGACGAAACAGCTGTATGATGTAGCATTACTGACGAGTCCTAAAAGGACGAAACAGCTGTATGATGTAGCATTACTGACGAGTCCTAGAAGGTCGAAACAGCTGTATGATGTATCATCACTGACGAGTCTTAGAAGGACGAAACAGCTGTATGATGTATCATCACTGACGCGTCCTAGAAGGACGAAACAGCTGTATGATGTATCATCACTGACGAGTCCTAGAAGGACGAAACAGCTGTATGATGTATCATCACTGACGAGTCCTAGAAGGACGAAACAGCTGTATGATGTAGCATTACTGACGAGTCCTAAAAGGACGAAACAGCTGTATGATGTAGCATTACTGACGAGTCCTAGAAGGTCGAAACAGCTGTATGATGTATCATCACTGACGAGTCCTAGAAGGACGAAACAGCTGTATGATGTAGCATTACTGACGAGTCATAAAAGGACGAAACAGCTGTATGATGTGGCATTACTGACGAATCCTAGACGACGAAACAGCTGTATGATGTAGCATCACTGACGAGTCCTAAAAGGACGAACCAGCCGTATGATGTAGTATCACTGACGAGTCCTAAAAGGTCGAAACAGCTGTATGATGTATCATCGCTGACGAGTCATAAAAGGACGAAACAGTTGTATGATGTAGCATTACTGACTGACTACTGTTTCAAACTCTAAATTATAAAAAAGTGCTATTTACTTGTGTGTTTTCTGTACAATCATGAAGCTTTAGTGACTGCCCGGTATGTTGATGGATAGGACGATGATGTGGACTTGAGATGACCACTCATCTATCCTCTGACCGATGAGTCAGTGTTAGAGAAATGGATCATCATAGCGAGGTGTAAATATCATCACAGGTATGTCTACAGTTAAGTAAAACATCAATCTGTTAGAAAACCCTATAATGACAGGCTACATACCAGATCCCACTGACCATGTTACGGGGCAATAGTGACATCACGGGCGCCCAACAAGCATACCTGCATGTCTTAATCCTGATTTATACTCACATGAAAAGGAACAGAAAAAGAAGATGTCATTCCGCGTCCTGGTAAATTCAGTTATTGCATTCCTCTTGTTTTCGGGTAAGTATATATTTTTCCTTCGTATTTTCATACAGCTATATACTTGATACTTCATATGATATCTGGACGAAGACATAGAGCTAAATGACTGCATGGAATATAAAAGAAATATTCACTCTATATTTGTCAATTTATGTTGATACTTTTATGATTTCCATTTCATTAAAACGGTCAAAACTAGCAATGCGTAGCTGATGTTGCACAAAATGGACATAATCTAAATAACATTAAATAAATTGTATAATAATATAATGTTACAAACTGTCTTGGCTTCAAATAACCATAAATGTTGATCCGATCTAATCATACAGACGATATTTTTTTCTTTTTTAAACAGACAAATCTTGTGATTCGTTCTTATTTAGCGAGAATGTGTCGGTATGTTATTCGCTATATCTTATAATTCTCAATTGTGACGTAAAATATGACCTCGCTGATACTATATTTATTTACACTATCCCGTCTTATATTGTTTTTATAATTTTACCATACTTAAAATGTATTTAATTTTCTATTTTTGAGTAGTATGTTGTACAAAGGGGAACTTCCGTCGCACATAAACTTTCGCTGGTTTTGATTCCTTGTTTTTCTTATTCTTATTCGGGAGCGAATCAATTAACATCGGACGAAAACGAGCATTTTTATCCCAGGATAAAAAAAAACACGAAAAAGATGTTAGACTAATCAGTTGATTGAATACAGAACCAAATCATCTGATGTTGTGTTCTCCGTAACACAACTTAGTACCAGTCTAGAAATAGTTGGGTTTTCACTGTATTGACCAGTCTAGGTGTAGCTGTGTTTTCACCGTATTAACTATGTGTAATGTAATATTGACAGTTGTGAGAGGTCAGGAATATTGTCTTACCAGGGAAGGTGTACGTTTTTGTGAAAATAGTTGTTGTGGTCCTTTCGACGATCAACAGTGCTGCTCGTTTAAGTAAGTATGACGATAAAAGAATTAATACGATGTTTAAGATATTACCCGGACAAACATCGGTAAATGATTGTTGTGAGTGCCGAACTTTTTTTTATATATAAAATTGAACACTTGACACTAGAATGTTACTACCATGTCCATAACATATGTTACATTAATTTCGAGACCAAAATAGATAAACGAAACTTTTAGGAATCAGTAAAAAGTATTATCAACAAATGCAATAGAATTTATGTTCTTCATGATCACAATAACCATCGTCAATAATAATAAATGTTTCCATTTGTGTGAATGGTCTTTGACTTATAATGTAATTTTTCCCGTCAAAATAACTTTGCCCTCATTTGGAGAACGTGCCTTTCTTTTCATTGACTGACTAAGACTTACCTCGCGGCTGTCGTCGATGAAGCAGAAGACGCCTGCTCTTACATCTTATTCTCCTGGTACTTTATCAGGATTCTCTGTGTAAATCTTACTTTTGTTTATATTCTCCCCCAGTTTGATTAAATTTGAGTTGAATTTTGATTTTGGTGACATTGTGGGATATTATTGTTGATATCCTTGTATATGATATTTTAGTCCCACTGTATTGGTGCTGCTGGTCGTAGCTGCTGCTCTGACAATCCTCGTCGTCGCAATCCTCGTCATCTTCTGCTGTAAGGCGAAGAAGAAACAGAGAACACCCGGTGTACAGCCGATAGCCCAGCCGTCAGCAGCGGAGTATACCACGGAGAGTAGGGACGGCAGGGCATCGTCCATCACTTACGGTACATAGATTTTCAATAACTGTATTTACTCCTTGGTAGGTTACGGAATTAACGGACAGCAAATGAAAACCCAACAGGTAGGTTTACAATTCAACAATTTAATAACAACAAATAAATTCTACAGTAAAGTTACAAATATTTGCGATGGTGTACAGAGCTAGCCACTAATTAATCAAAAGTCAGAACTTATCTTGCGATGGAAGTCCTCCAAATCCAGCAGAATTCACAAAAGATTGTCCCGAAAACACGGTATCCGTAGACTAATCCAAGAATTGTTTCCTCGTTGGGTATATTTAAGTCCACAAGGCACTATCACTGAATCACCGTAAAAGTCCACACTTCACAGACTGAAGTTTCAAAGTAAACTCAATCAAGGCGTTCATACTTCAAAAGGCAGCTCAGGGTCAGGTCCATCATGTTTATATACACTAAAGGCTTCTAGAAAGTTCTTTTCTAGATTATTTACATGTGTCTCTAGAAACTTCCGGAAACATCTATATAATTATAATAACCGAACTGTCTAGATTTAGAAACTTCCGGAAACACACAGTTCATTCTAGTAACAGAGCTTTCTAGAAAAATCTGTCTAGCACTATCTTCACATATTGTGACAAACAATTATAAACAGGTTTTTATGTAAACAATCAATATGATACAAGACATGTAAACATGGCACATATGAATTTGGGATTAATACACAACATTTACACATAACGCTCCTTGAATGATGTAACCGAATAGTTAAAGCTTTCGGAAGCGCAAGAACTCTCCTCTTCATTTAAAGGTGTATGTAATTTTTGTGGTGTTTTACAAACACGTGACTGACCATGTGGAAGAAGTGTGTTTGATTCACCACCAACGAAAAGTAAACATGTATTAATACTGTATTAAGACAGTTTGTTTAAAGCATTTGATCTTGAAATCAATGGAAGTGAACAGGTAACCATTTGATACAACTACAATTTAATACGGGATCTATAAATATTACAGTAACTGAATGTACAAATAATTCTGACACCAGTGATAGATACCAGCAGAATTTAAGTTGAAAGCGGATGTTACTAATTTTTTTTTTATTATTATTTTTTTTTTATCTATTTTATTATAACAAATGTTTACCTTTGAAAATAGTGGTGGTACCCCCTGGAGAATCTCGACTGTTCCTACACAATGCCTCTAGTCTACCTCCCTATACACCCGAACCACCTAGATACTATGGTGACACACCTTACGCTTCCGGATCCGGACAAGTTTTACGGTCGGGACATCTTAATTCCGTTTGGCCAATGCCAGGAACAAGCGGAACTGGAAACGAAAAAGTTGCATCCGCACCACCAAGCTACACAAGTGACCACACGTCTATAAGTGTGGAACAGGATGTGTCGAGTAAATCCGAGGCCCCTGCTAGATTGGAACACCATATGTAACAGTTAATTGATGTTCAGGGACTGAACTTCATAGGATGAAATCAATTATTTGTACTTATATATACTCATTGTATCTTTAGATCTATTTTTTGCATGTAAAATTTCATCGAATTGATCCAGTCAGTAATAAATTAATTAAAGATATTTGTTATGTGTTTTCATTAAAGCTTGCCGCCATTTTGAGACATTTGGCTCTGCTGTATTTAATCAGAATTAGTATTTAAATGAGGTATGTACTTGTAACGTTTGTTACGATCTTCAACAGTTCTTGGATTTGTATCGTTTTCTTGTTCTGGTTCTAAATTATAACGATTCTAGTCTTGTGCTGAAATCTATTTAAATTGAAGATATTGTTACTGCTTCAATAAATCATTGTATCATGAGAGTCTTAACACTTGGTATTGCCCTGATATAGATCTGGCTGATATTGTCTGGGTAACACAATGGACATGGAGAATTATCCAGAAGCCATGGACAGTAATAAAATTCAAATTGACAATGGAATACAATAGATTTATGTCCATAGGCTATTAAATTTAAAGTGATCATTCCGAATGATTATTAACTTAGCATTATATGGTTGAAAGGTGCAAATCATCTCAAAGAACTAGATATGAGATAAATGGAGAGGAAATTGTACATCTAAGGGAATAGCGCCTTTTAATACAAATTAAGTATGATATTCAGTATATGTCAAATAATTACTTAATCTGTATCTGTTTCGTCCTCGACCAAATGAGAGAAAGCATAAAAGGTAGGAAAATCAGCGAAAATATTGAAATATATATACTTGGCTGAATTTTCGGTATCAGGTTGTTTACAAAGAACGTCAAAAATATGATCAGAATGTAAACAGCGGGTGGTAAATCAGGTTTAGTGTGGGTTTAACACACGTCGGGAATAAACTGGGTAAATATGTTAATGTTGAGCTGAAGAAATAAGAAAAATATAAAATTTATAAACAAACGTTCGTTCCGCTCATTTTTGTAAACCTGAAGTCGGAATCTGCCCTATTGATTATAATGTCTATATTTAGACTGTCGACCGACAGCAGTGTGTGAGCTACATTTAGGTTTCGTCACACGCAGAAAGAGCGAGACTTGCCGTTTATTTTTGTCGATGATAGCTTATATATATTTATATGGTCATTTCATAGAGAACTCGGGTTATTAAGAAATGTTTCATACCTTATATGGTAAATGTTCGCCGGTCTGTATTACACTAGATTCTCAGAAGAAAAGAAACAGCACTATATAAACACACTCGCACCATGATGATTCAGAATCTCGAAAAATTTTGCAGAGTAAGACATATCGAGAATAACAACGTCACTTAAAGAAAAACGAAAGTTTTATTTTACTTAAAGCAAGGTAAGAACTTACATCAATATGTTCACATTTCTCAAACTAACCTTATTACGATAACCATGGTTACTGAGGATATCAATGAAGTTATGATAAAATTTTCATTACTTTGTACACCTTATTATACTTTTTAACCTGTTTTTGAAATTACAAGAACTCAATCAAGATACTTTATCATATATATATTTTTTTTTGCAATTTAATGACGTTATGACGTGCGATTAATGATTTTCTTGAAATAATTTTCAGTCCTGTTTTCCTTCTTCATGTTCATAATTTTTGTTGTTTATTTTCTAATTACGTTTTACACACAATAGAATCATTTTCAGAACCTTCTTTAATTAAACAGCTTCCATTAATTCTGATATGATACGTTCTATTTCTTAACTTGTCACTTCATTTCTGTGATATGTACTGTCATTTTGAAGTTTTCGACCTTTTTTGTTCGGTAGGAGAAAAGTTGTAATCCTTAGGTATCAGAAATCATGTCTACATTTGAAGACGATATTGCTGCTGTTGTCATTGACAACGGAAGTGGAATGTGTAAGGCGGGATTTGCTGGAGATGATGCACCACGTGCTGTGTTTCCTGCCATTACTGGACGACCACGTTACGATGTGAGTAAAACCTCGATCCTTATACATATAATGTATTTTGTGAAATATTGTCAATATTAAAATTGTAACAAACGTTATTGTCTTTCAAATTGTGTTGAACTCAAGAATTGAACGATTTATTGCTCCATCAGATAAAACGTCTTGCTTTGTCTAAAATGTCATCAAATTTTGATTAATGTCAAAAGCAAACCAAGTTTCTGTAGCTGAAATTTTAAGTTGTTCGCTGATATCATCGGACAATCTATCCCAAAGAAATTAAATATCGCAGCCCAAACAAAAGCATTGTAGCAAAATACGAAGCCATTCCAAGAAAGTAGCATATTAAAACCTTTGTTTTTAATTCTAATCATGATTTTATCATTAAATGCTATTTTTGACGAATATTAACCTTTATTCCTCAACAGGTGGTCATGACCGGTATGGGCGCCAAAGAGTGCTATGTTGGAGACGAGGCTCAGAACAAACGCGGGATTCTATCTCTAAAGTACCCGGTGGAACACGGAATCGTCACCAACTGGGACGACATGGAGAAGATCTGGCACCACACCTTCTATAACGAGCTTCGCGTGGCGCCGGAGGAACATCCGGTCATGTTGACAGAAGCACCACTTAATCCTAAGGCAAACAGAGAAAAAATGATACAGGTACATTATTTTAACAATAGGTTTTATAATTGCTATTGTTTACCACTGCTTTAACAAGATTTGATAATCATCAATAAATGATAGAAAGGAAGAGATAAAATGTCATTTATCTTTTAATTATTTCGTTTCCATTTTTCATACAGATCATGTTCGAGACTTTCAACACCCCTGCCTTCTATGTGGCGATACAGGCTGTTTTGTCTCTGTATGCCTCAGGACGAACCACGGGCATCGTGTTTGATGCCGGGGATGGTGTGTCACACGTGGTACCTATCTACGAGGGTTACGCCCTCCCTCACGCCATCAAACGTGTAGACTTGGCAGGTCGTGACCTCACAGCCTACCTCCAGAGGATCCTCCACGAAAGAGGATACAACTTCACAAGTTCATGTGAGACTTTCTTTTGTTCCATAATCCACAGAATTTTTCAAACAAACTTGATACAATTTCAAAACTATTAAATGAATTATCATTAATTGTCAAATATCCATTGCTTACAGCCGAAATGGAGATTGTACGGGATATGAAGGAGAAACTGTGCTACGTGGCTTTAGACTTTGAAAATGAAATGACACTAGCATCATCGTCTTCTACAGTCGAGAAGTTGTACGAACTTCCGGATGGTGAAGTTATTACCATTGGCAACGAAAGGTTCCGATGTCCGGAAGTCCTCTTCCAGCCATCGTTTATAGGTAGGTGATATTCGATTACTACGTAAGTAATAATCGTAGAAGTTGAAATGCGTAGCTTTGTTTTCAATCCAATTTGAATACTCCAGTGAAAGAACTACAATACGTCATCATTTTTTCCACAGGAATGGAATCTAACGGAGTCCACGAGCATCTACACAACTCAGTCATGGGTTGTGATATTGACATCCGACGAGAACTCTACAGCAATATCGTCATCTCCGGCGGAAGTACTATGTTTCCAGGTACATTTTACAAATCATCTCCTCTATTTAATTGTCTTGTACTACTTTTTCAGACTACCAATAAATGATAATGAAAACAAAAAATAAACAAAACATTTCATATTACTACCTTGTAAAATCTAGTTGCCGTATTACAAAGACAATTTTCACAATTGAAGACCAACAACTTCGGGAAGTCCTACTCTACGATATGATTATCTAATTTATCTGTGTTTCAGGTATTGCTGATAGATTTAAAACAGAACTCGACGGCATTGTGCCTAACAATGTGAAGGTAAAGGTACATGCAGCCCCAGAGAGGAAGTATTCCGTGTGGATCGGGGGATCTATCTTGGGGTCTCTATCTACATTCCAACAGATGTGGGTATCGAAACAGGAGTATGATGAATGTGGACCAGGAATCGTCCACAGAAAGTGTTTCTAGGCTGGAGACAACTTAAATCAATTTATTTTGTACACTTGATAAACTGAATCGAGAATCTGTTTGTGACAGACTGATAATGGGAACAGGCCAATGGCGCAGTTGGATTGGATCTGGTGTTCAACTTAAAATTGACCCTTGTCTGTGATTTTCTGTAGGCCTGAGCAGGTGTTTAATGTACTTGCAATAATACTGGGTACTCACTCTGATGACAAACATTGTCCGGATGGTGATTGACAATAAGTAAGACCAAACAGACTCATTTGACTGCTTCTGTACAGGGATATGGTTATTGCTTGGTAAAAATGTGTCGGTATGTGTTGTTTTCATCCAACATTACAAGTTGTTCAGATATCAAATGAATTTATTGTAAATATTTGTATTGATGTAAAATATCACAGGTGTATGTTCGAAAAGTTACTTGGATTAATCTATTATCGTACTATTGCATTTTATCATTATTATATCATATGATCTGTACTATAATATTTAATCATTACCTTTATATTATACTATTATGGATTCTTTACTTGGTTAATATGCTGTGATATTGAGCAGAAGAAAACAAATACTGACCGGGGCGAATAACTGTTTTATTATATAACAAAGAGAGGTTATGATGATGTATCTTTATTTGAATATATTCGTCATATATCCATTTAACTTTTTTTCTATTTAACAAAATATATATTTTTCCAAGTAAGTCATATTGTTACATTATGTGATAATTCCAATTATGACGTATCATTGAACTTCTAAACTTTGTATGATGTGTATAATGTATACACATGTTTCATCAATTTTGATATGATTTTTATTCAAATGATGTTTGTATCTTTTATTTTTTTATTATAAAATTATTAAAAGGCAGTTCATTTTTGTTACTTCATCTCCCTCACATAATCAAGAAAATACCAAAATAGCAACATAATCATTATCAAAATATTAAATTCCATAAACAGTGACAAAATATAAACAAAAGAATTATTAACACGGATACTTCAGAAAAAGTACAAGGAGAATAAGACCAGGTGTTATGAATGAGCAAGAGTCTTCTGTTTCATTGACGACACCCGCCATGCAAACCTTGATCAATCCAAATAAATAATTTCACGTTCTTATATGCGAACAAGGTATACAACAATAGTCCGTCAGTTGACGATTTCTTGCATGACAATCGCGATAGTGGGAACCGGCCCTAGAATATTTAATCAATCAGAAAGGTAAAGATCTTCTAATAAGGAGACTGCAATCAAACAGTGTCTTAATTCAAACAGTTTTTTTCATTTAAGTTTTGACAGAAACACTGCAGTGATGTGAAAGAAAATTGCCAGCGGAAATTGCTTAACTGTATAGCAGAATGGCGAGCTTTTCAATTTACAAGATGTACAGAGAAAACAAATTTGACTGCAGCTTGTTTTTTTCTTTTTTAAGTTGAGTAAAATTGAATGAATAGTCTAGAAATTAAAGTTGTATGATGAAAATTAATTTATAGATAGATTAACAATATTGTATTTGATTTTAAATTGGCGTTTTAAAATATTCTTTCACTTAAGTAGTGTTGTTTTTGTTTTTTGTCTTTTGCATTCATAACAAACTATACAACAATACGATTAAGGATTTATATATTATTAGATGTAAACATTTTCCTTTCGATAACTTAAGATGTTCTTACTTCGCCTCCTATGATTCAAAATTAGGCCGTTAGTATCACTGATGAGCCTTAGAAGGACGAAACAGCTGTATGATATGAAGAATTAATGATGAGCCCTAGAAGGACGAAACAGCTGTATGATATGTAGAATTAATGATGAGCCCTAGAAGGACGAAACAGCTGTATGATATGTAGAATTAATGATGAGCCCTAGAAGGACGAAACAACTATAGGATGTATCATCACTGATGAGCCCTTGAAAGACGAATCAGTTGTATCATGCAATTTAATTCATGATTTACCCTTACTGTAACTAATTTTATACTGGTATTGAATGTATGATTTTTTTTGTGCAATCTCAGGATATGTTTATTTTCAGACATTAACGCCATGAAAACTTGGGATGTTGTGTATATGAAACCTTGATTTAATTGCAGAGGATCTTTAAAAAGATTTTTTTATGTAAGAAATTTTGATCCATAAATTCTGTATGTAATAGATTTAATAAAAACCAGTCTATGTATTTATTTTTATTCATGACAGATACAATAAACATCAGTCAACTTAAGTCCTATTTTTGTAATGTTTGTAAAACTGAATTACAGATCAAGCATATTGAAGTACGAATTCAGTATTTCATGACAAGTTTAATAATGACTAAAACTGCATCTTACTGTAGTTTCATCTTTTGTATCACGTAATGTTACGATAAGGAAGGTTTCAGGTCTCTCACACTACAGTTTAGGAAATACAGTATCAAACAAATGATGTCAAATGTTAGACTACAAGCTTCACCAGACATGCGCGCGAAAATGATCTTTAATGGTTTGGCTATAATATTAAACAAAAAAGATGGAACTCGAAATTGTATATTTTCTGTCAAATTATCATTATTATTAATAATTAATGATTAATTCAAATGGCATAATTAATTCATTAGCTGAGTTTACGTTCATTAAGTAATGATATCAAAGGCTGATACGACACTCATTTACTTGGGATTTATCTTTTTTCCCTGGAAATCTCGAATAATGTATATGGACTATTGTCAAATTTTTCCATGATGTTTATATAGGGCGATAGGTAGAAGTGACAGACTCTGTGATCTTTGTTTCATACAAGATATAAAGGACGACTTACATTTTATTCTTGTTTCTCAACATAAAGCTGATAATGCAAGTTAAAAATAATGCATTTTGAGATTAAAAAAAACTGTTTCAAACTGCTTCGAAGATGCACCCATGATAACGAGGTCTGACGAGGTTTCAGAAGCTTTCATATCTAATTTTGTAAGATCATGATGGGTGTCATCGATGAAGCAGAAGACTGTTACTCTTCCGGAAAACCTGGTCTTATTGTCCTCGAACTTTTTCGGGAGTCTGCATGCAAAACTTTATCTTATTCACATTTGGCCTTAGCTTTATTGGTTTCTGTTCGGAAAATGATTATGTTGACATGTTGGTATTTATCTTGAAAAAACTATTGTAACTGTTTGTGTTAAATAAAATCATTAACATATTTCGTTTACTTTATATTATCATACACAAAACACAAAGGTGAAGGTATGCTTGTTTTTGCTGTCAATCATCTATCGCAGCTTCATATATAATCTGTATACATTGGCCTTTGAAATGCGTTATGTTATATATACCAGTATATACTTGACTTACAGAATTGTCCTCCAACAAGAATGTTCATTAGAAGTACTCATGAAAAAAATATTGCAATGTATTACTTATCACATGTAGCAAGAACATGGAAAATGGCTGTTGTGAAACTCTTTATAAATAGGTCTTCAGTAACAATGATTATTACAGTGAAGCGACACATTGGGTTTCACATTAAGTGATTCTAGAGTAGAATTGTATACGTGTTGAAAATGTTATACATACACCTGTACGTTTTAAAGGTTAAAAACATTAGTGTTAGCTGTAAAAAGAAATTAAAACATTTATTTGTATGGCAAAAGTATTTTTGAAATAGACAAATATTCAATAAAAATAGCCTGAGGTGTGTGCGACGACTTATATCATATATCTCTGTCTATACATATTCAGTAAGGCAAACAACATTTTAAACACAATTTATGTAGCCCTGTAGACTGCTTTCAAATATTTGTAAAATATCCATCGATTAAACAATCAATAATTCCGATGACTATACACACATATGAACAGAACAACTGACTCACCTGTGTTTACCTGTAGTAGGAATCCACCCTATCCAGTATAATGTCTATTTTTAGACTGTCGTCTAGATCTATGTTAGTCACTCGAAAGGAGAAACTTGTCGTTTAATTTTATCGATGATAGGTAATACTTATGTACTTATAGATGTGTTGGTTTATTACTAATCATTCTATACCTTATATGGAAACTATTCACCGAACTAGATTCAAGTACGTCAGATTTCTTAGAAGAGGCAAAATATTACTATATAACGAGCGGTCGCACTATAGAAATCCAGACTTGGAGATATAGCACAGACCGCAGAATATTGAGCGACAGTTTTTTTTTCTTAGAAAGAAAATCAACGTCACAAGAAGGAAAACAAAGAAAAGCATCCTGCCATAGAAGCATTTAGGTAAGATTTCATTAAAATTATTCATATATTACAATGATAACCACTGGTATTTGTTTAGTACGTAATCGTATCTGTTATGGTATGTACATATTGTATACCTTTATATTGAATTAAAATAAAGAAAACAACATCATACTAGATATTAAATATTATAAATGATTGAGATTAACAACACGTGAAATTGGATTATGTTGCATTTATTATCGTGTTGCGTGCTTATTTTTATAAAATTCTTTCATATAAAATGAATTTTCCTATTTTTTATTTATTTTTTTTTTTTTCTATTTATTTATTTTTTTTTAAATTTTTGCTCTCATTTTAATGAAATTACAACATTTCGTGATTCGTTCTGCTTCATAACATACTGCAGACAACAGAATGTATTTCTTATTTATCTGTTAAGTATGCCCTTTTTTTTAAATGTATTTTACTGAGAAAAACAATATTTGAAGTATTGTTATTTGTACGTTTGCTGGCCAAACCAGATATCATGATAATCAGATTTCATTGAATTTTCTCCTATTCAGGATATTAAACAAAAGTTGGAAAAACTGAGATACCGGAAAACATGTCCTCATTTGAAGAAGATATTGCTGCTGTTGTCCTTGACAACGGAAGTGGAATGTGTAAAGCGGGATTTGCTGGGGACGATGCGCCACGCTCAGTTTTCCCCGCCATTACAGGACGACCTCGTTATGATGTGAGTTGTTAAGGAGTATATCATCAGACACAACATTTTTTTTCATGATCAATTACATAACAAGATGGAGAATATTTTAAATAATTATGACCCCAGCAATCTACTATAGTACAATTTACAGCAATGGTTATATAAGAGTTAAGTTGATTTAAATATTAAATAACCATTAATGTATATTATATAATGATTTCTGTGATTTCACAAATTCTGTTTCCTTTACAGGTGGTTATGGCCGGTATGGGCGCCAAAGAATGTTATGTTGGAGACGAGGCTCAGAACAAACGCGGGATTCTATCTCTAAAGTACCCGGTGGAACACGGAATCGTCACCAACTGGGACGACATGGAGAAGATCTGGCACCACACCTTCTATAACGAGCTTCGCGTGGCTCCGGAGGAACATCCGGTCATGTTGACAGAGGCGCCACTTAATCCAAAAGCAAACAGAGAAAAAATGATACAGGTATGTTGATAATGTTTGAGATAGAAAACTTAACTTCATGTTCCAAATTGTCATGCAATATTACTAACCATTCTAATTAAGAATGTCTTTTCCATATTTTTGGGTTTCTCCATTGCAGATCATGTTCGAGACTTTCAACACTCCTGCCTTCTACGTGGCGATACAGGCTGTGTTGTCTCTGTATGCCTCAGGACGAACCACGGGCATCGTGTTTGATGCCGGGGATGGTGTGTCACACGTGGTACCTATCTACGAGGGTTACGCCCTCCCTCACGCTATCAAACGTGTAGACTTGGCAGGTCGTGACCTCACAGCCTACCTCCAGAGGATCCTCCACGAAAGAGGATACAACTTCACCACTTCATGTAAGTCAAGAATTAACCGAATTTGTTTTTGAAAATTGATGAAAATATATGACAATCTCAAATAAAATACACTATTACACGTCGATGTCAGAATGTAATCCCATCGGTGACATCAATGAAACGAAATATCACAGAAATGATTTTCCTTTTACAGCTGAGATGGAAATTGTACGCGATATGAAGGAGAAAATGTCGTACGTTGCTTTGGACTTTGAGAGTGAAATGACATTAGCATCGAAGTCTTCTACAGTAGAGAAATCTTACGAACTTCCTGATGGTGGTGTTGTTACCATTGGTAACGAAAGGTTCCGGTGCCCAGAGGTTCTCTTCCAGCCATCATTTATAGGTAAGAGATAGTTTGATAACATAGTTTTGTATCAGTGATTGGAATGGAAAGGCGCTACTTAAAACAATTTTGAATACACAAGTAAATATCTACAATCCATCGTCATTTGCTTACAGGAATGGAATCTAACGGAGTCCACGAGCATCTACACAACTCAGTCATGGGCTGTGATATTGACATCCGACGAGATCTCTACAGCAATGTCGTCATGTCCGGCGGAAGTACTATGTTTCCAGGTACGCTGAAACGTCTTTTTCCTTAAAAGAAAAGTGAATGTAAATAAATTATCTGTACTCGCGCAAAACAAACAATACTTTGATACAAGTGATTTATTGATTATTCTGCAGACTTCTATTACTAGAAATAATCAATTATTGACATACGTGATGATAGTAGTTGATTTTGGTCGATCTACTATACGATCTTGGTATTTCATAAAAAACGTAATTGAAGAGTTCGTATTTGTATTTAACCATTTCCGGTTAATTTGCTGGTCGACATGATGTATAAGATACGTCCTTTCTGTACTTCAGGCATGGCAGATCGATTTAAGAAAGAATTAGACGGCATTGTACCTAACAATGTGAAGGTAAAGGTCATTGCACCCCCAGAAAGGAAGTATTCGGTGTGGATCGGTGGATCTATCCTGGGATCTCTGTCCTCATTCCATCAGATGTGGATCTCAAAACAGGAGTACGATGAATGTGGACCAGGGATCGTCCACAGAAAGTGTTTCTAGGCTTGATATGAAAACGGTTAATCACAACATTGACGGCAGGATCTAGTCTTTGACATAGAGACAACGGGACGAGGTGAAAGCTGAGAAATACTGACAACGGGTCAACGAGACTTAGCATGTGACTTAATGACAACGGGACAACGATATCTAGCATGTTACATACTAACAACGGGTCAATGAATTCTAGCCAATGTGACTTAATAACAACGGGTCAGCGAAATATAGCATGTTTCATACTGTCAACGGGACAACGAGTTCTAGTCTATGATATATTGACAACGGAACAACGAGATTTAGCAGGTGACTTAATGACAACGAGTCAACAAAATATAGCCTGCTACATTCTGACAACTCAATATAAAGACAACGTGATCTGTCTGAGTTATAACTATTATAATAAAATTAAAATAATTATAAACATATGATTTTATCTGGTCCATGATTTACTGGCAACAAGCTCAGCCATAGATACTTGACAACTGGACCTGGTCTTCGATCTACAGACAATGGCATGTTTCAAGATCAAACCTTGTTTATTTACGTATAAAATATGAACAGAGAATGCAAATTGACATTGTTGAAGATGAGTGGATATACTTCTTAGAAGTGAAAAATGTCTATTCAAATGTTTTCATGTAAGAAAAGAATTTTGTTAATATAAAATGACTTCAATGTTAAATATATATGTATTGACAAACAATATAAATGATATTCGTATCCATGTTGGCATTATAACACATATTACCATTTAAACATATGTATTTTATTATAATGATGTATATTAAATTTTAAGATGTATATACAAAGTTAATATATAACTATAAATGTTCCCTTATATGTTTTATATTTAAATGTTTCTTCATGTTATTTATTTTGTTGAAAATAAAATAATCACAAAGCTATGGTTATTTTGTTACCTCTTTTTTGATCATGTGATGCTCTAGTTGAGGGGAAGTAACTCCTGTAAAAAAAGTTAAAAGTCCAAACTTCTCCAAGGCATTGATTAACATATATCTCAAAACAATGATTTTTCTTGTAACAATACGATTAAGGGTTTCTCGTATAGTCTACTTTTTTATTATACCATGTTCTAAAATGGCACTTTTTTGTGTGAGAATTTGTGTGAAGTCGGTAAACATATAATAGTACTACCCATAAAAACTTAATGTTGCTTTCACAAACCAGTTTAGATATTGACCAGACCAATTTTTATCTACTTAATTAAGTTAACAATACATTCATGTTACTAATCCCGATTTAGGTAAAAGTTACAATAAAACTACATTAAGCGATTGTTTTTCTAAGGACGTCAGAATAAGGACAACTATAATCATGGTATTAATTCTCCTGTATAGAAACGTCTTACATTTCGCACGACTTTTTTCATGTGTTACATCATAACTGTCATTGATTAATTGAAAAGTGAAAAAGTGTTCATCATCATAATTTTTTTACATGTGAACAATATTATATTTTAATTGGAAAAAATGATGAAACTGGGGAAAATCAAGTAAACGTAAATCCATGGAAAAGTAGAAAACTGAAAAGTAGCCTGAGATATATATAATTACAACTGTAGACAACGAATTAAAAACGAATAACAAATGTGTCGTCTTCAGTGATATTTCCTTGATGGTTGGACCAAGAAAGTAATTTATATATACATTTCCATAATAGCATCGCCAGTGGGTCATTTATATCTGGAATAAAATCAAAATCAGTACATATGTATACTGTGATTCGGTGCCACTATAAATACAAGTAAGAGATAAAGTGGCAGTTTATTGAAAACTTCGGTTGAGGAAGAGAAGATGGAGGAAGTCACTACAATTTAAATAACAAACAATCGAAGAAGCGTACAAATAAAAGAAAAAATGGTGCCAAACATGATTAGATGTAAAATATTAAGGTATTTAGAATACTCATGGACTATCCGGGGTTTGCCAGAACCTCTGTATCCTGTTAGAATTTAATCGAATAGTTGAACGGTCTGAACATTTCACGTGCACTTGACGTTCTGTTGAAATCATTCAGTATTGAAAAGAATATTTTTCTTACTCTTGTGGTTAGCCTATTCCCAAATATTGGTTTTGACATTAATTTCGACAAGCTGTGAATTTCTCGTTTCTCTCCTAGGTTTCAATAATTTAGGCCAAAAGCATCAATGAAGAAAATGATGAAATAGTATTATGATGCAGTTCTAATGGTCAATATACAGTGAAATTTGCTGTTATTTACGTGTCGTTAGTACGATACATATCGCGCTCTATAGCATTATAAGATATAAATGTCGCCTTCATTTTTCACCTTTGAAAAAATGTCATAAGAGGAATTCAGTTACATGGAACTTATTCCATTAATTAAGATTTCGTCTGGTGAAAGGCGGAAAGACCGTAATAACAAACGTAAAATCCGTTAGAGAGATAAACCAAGATGAACAGCAGGATGCCTATATACCTATTTATTTCATGAGAAATTACAAAGAGGAATGTTGAATGTCCAAAACGGAAACATGCTTCGTTTCTCTCTGATTAAATGATATTAGATCAAAGGTCTATCATCTTAAAATATTCAAGATGGAAACAAACTTAAGTTAGTTATTATTGATCCAAAATGTTATGACTTGGTCAGCTGAAGCTTGTCCGCGAACACTATAACACGTTATAGGATTGTCAGAAGTGCTACTTACAAATTATCCATTTTTCTAAAGAGACACTATTTCTGTAGTCATACTAACTGTGTTTCACGTTTCCGGTCAATGGTAAGACCCTGACTAGTTGATATTGCATTCTGATATTACTTAACAGATCATATAAAAACAACGTATTGGTGACTAGGCTACCTGTTCAACAAAAATATTGATCACAACTTCTTACATACAATAGGCAAACTTTGCTAATGAACACGTGGACAGAGCAATTTCTAAAACATCCAAAATTCTAACAAATGAAATTAATTCAATAAATCATATATATATAACGCTATAAATATATCGTCTATTTTAAATATAAAATTGAAACGGAAATCCATTAACTTTATATTTTTAACATTGAGTACTATTCACGTATGTTCACGGAATGTAGATAATATATCCCGGTTTTATCTCGTTCTGTCAATTTTATTACATTGACGATATTGTCGTGCTTTCTTCGTGTCCTGGGTGTCGTGTATACCTGTTTATTGATAACTTTGTGGTGATCTCTGTTACACAATATTTATCAGATTTCCCGGTACTTTTTATATCCACATTCTTATAAACAATGGAAACGGTTTAGAATATTGTCATCCCATTGACGCTCGTTTAGAATTAATATATTATATATACAAAAAACTAGCAAACTGATTTTGAAGTTGATGTAGATCACATTTTACATACTAACGTTTGTCCTGACATCGCTCTGACAGAATACATGTACACTGTTGGTTCATAGTCTCACCGAAAGGGGAAACATATATGGTACGTGGTTCTGGTAATCATTCATTCATTTATACACATACTCACTTCTAATATGATCCAGGGATATCACAGACATGACCACATCAACCAGTAAAACTGATGTGATAACAACATATGATGTATTTGTTGTTGGTAAAACACCGGTGTGCAGAGCTTATGAGATATATCCACGAAGCACTTTTATAATACAAATTTACATGTAATTGTACAAAAGACACAAAATATTAAAGTACGAATGAAATACTGTTAGCGAAGGATGTAATGAAGTAGAGCAAAAAGAGCTATTCACTTGTGTGTGTTTGTTTTTATAATAACCGCACGTTTTCATTAACTGGAGTTGTGACGCTGTTCCTAATAACACCTGTACTGGACGGTTTTCTGAAATCATCATATATATTAAAATTGGTTGAATTATAGATTAATTGCAACCTCCCTATCTTGATATTTCTGCAAGCCTAGCTTTTCAAAATTAAGGCCCTTAGAAACACTCACTGTTCCTGTATGATACAGTTTCATTCATTATTTGACTCCGCTGTATCTAATTCTATATTTGTATTGAAAGGTGTTATGTTTTTGTAAAATAATAAAGTGTAGAAGATTTCCAAACAAAAGAATTAATTGAAATTAGAAATAAAACAAAAAAAATGAATAAACACTGAAATGCATGTAAATGCTTCATTAAAATGGCTACATACGTAAGGAGCGAATGGAAGATGTTAGCATTAAAAGCACACATAGAAATACATTCATATATATATATGATATGTATAAATAGAACGTTTGACTCACCTGTATTTACCTGTGATAGGAATACACCCTCTGTAGTATAATGCCTATTTTTAGCCAGCAGTAGGTCAGATTGGTTAGTCAGCGAGACCTACTGTATATATTGTCAGTTATTTAGGTCGATGATTGGTACGAAATATTGACAGAAAAGCTGTATTACTAATTATAGACTACCTTATACGGAACATTTTCACCGAACTAGATTTAAAATATGTCATATTTCTCAGAAGAAGCGAAACATAGCTATATAACACATGGTGACACCGTGAGAATGCAGACTCGACCACAGCAGCCGACAAAGAGAAAGCCAACAGTACAGCTCCAGGTCTACAGGCGACTGAGACACAACCTCGCAACAACCGTCAAACTATCATTAAGTGGAAATTTGAGATATATCAAGGTAACTTTTGTATAACATATTCATGGTGTCTCCGTTATGGCCTGTTCTTACTTACTGTCACAGAATGATAGTTTATCGACATCTGAACGTATGAACAAGTTCGAAACTTGTCAACATCATAGATGTTTATAGCAGAATGTAAGCAAATGTAACAGAAAAACGCACGGAATTCTGGTAATGTTTATAACTTCGGCGTTATTTTTCTGTATTTTGAATAATTTACTGAAAGCTTTTTGACTTTCTGTTTATGTACGTATTTTTATTTAGTTATTTGAGAAATCTGGTTTGAAAATGATATACTTATAGAGTTTAGTCAAATGATTCTTCACACAACTTACAAGCGCTTCACATACTGCTATTTACACTTAGAACTAATTCGTCTCCATTGACTATTGTAGGATAAAGAAAAGTAATACTGAGGTACTAATCATCATGTCTACATTTGAAGACGATATTTCTGCTGTTGTCATTGACAACGGAAGTGGAATGTGTAAAGCGGGATTTGCCGGTGACGATGCGCCACGCGCAGTTTTTCCCGCCATTACAGGACGACCTCGTTATGATGTGAGTAATTAACAACATGTTTCGTAGCTTTGCACATATCAATGTCAATATGATATATAGCAGATCAACATTGAATTTTTTTGTAATGCAGACAAATATTGTCATCTTGTCGTATGTACAAATTCCAATCCTGTTTCCTTCACAGGTGGTTATGGCCGGTATGGGCGCCAAAGAATGTTATGTCGGAGACGAGGCTCAGAACAAACGCGGGATTCTATCTCTAAAGTACCCGGTGGAACACGGAATCGTCACCAACTGGGACGACATGGAGAAGATCTGGCACCACACCTTCTATAACGAGCTTCGTGTGGCTCCGGAGGAACATCCGGTCATGTTGACAGAGGCGCCACTTAATCCTAAGGCAAACAGAGAAAAAATGATACAGGTATGTTTATAATGTTTGAGATAGAAAACTTAACTTCATGTTTCAAATTGTTATGCAATATAACTAACCATTCTAATTAAGAATGTCTTTTCCATATCTTTGGATTTCTCCATTGCAGATCATGTTCGAGACTTTCAACACTCCTGCCTTCTACGTGGCGATACAGGCTGTGTTGTCTCTGTATGCCTCAGGACGAACCACGGGCATCGTGTTTGATGCCGGGGATGGTGTGTCACACGTGGTACCTATCTACGAGGGTTACGCCCTCCCTCACGCCATCAAACGTGTAGACTTGGCAGGTCGTGACCTCACAGCCTACCTCCAGAGGATCCTCCACGAAAGAGGATACGACTTCACCACTTCATGTAAGTCAATTATTCAAGGAACTTGTTTTGGAAAATTGATGAAAAATATATGACAATCTCAAATAAAATACACTACTACGCATCGATGTCAGAATGTTATCCCATCCGTGACATCAAAGAAACGAAATATCACAGAAATGATTTTCCTTTTACAGCTGAGATGGAAATTGTTCGCGATATAAAGGAAAAGATGTCGTACGTAGCTTTGGACTTTGATAGTGAAATGACATCAGCATCGAAGTCTTCTACAGTAGAGAAATCTTACGAACTTCCTGACGGTGGTGTTGTAACCATTGGTAACGAAAGGTTCCGGTGTCCAGAGGTTCTCTTCCAGCCATCTTTTATAGGTAAGAAATAGTTTGATCACATAGTTTTTGTATCAATGGTTTGAATGGAAAGGCGCTACTTAAATCAATTTTGATTACACCAGTAAATATCTACAATCCATCGTCATTTGCTTACAGGAATGGAATCTAACGGAGTCCACGAGCATGTACACAACTCAGTCATGGGCTGTGATATTGACATCAGACGGGATCTCTACAGCAATATCGTCATGTCCGGCGGAAGTACTATGTTTCCAGGTACGCTGAAACGTCCTTTTCCTTAAAAGAAAAGTGAATGTAAATAAAATCAGGTACTCGCTCAAAACAAACAATACTTTGATACAAGTGATTTATTGATTATTCTGCAGGCTTCTATTACTAGAAATAATTAATTATTGACATACGTGATGATAGTCGTTGATTTTTGCCTATCTAGTATATGACCTCTTGATATTTCATAAATAACGTAATTAAAGAGTTCGTATTTGTATTTAACCATTTCCGGTTAAATCGATGGTCGACATGATGTATAAGATATATTAATACGTCTTTCTGTACTTCAGGCATGGCAGATCGATTTAAGAAAGAATTAGACGGCATCGTGCCTAACAATGTGAAGGTAAAGGTCATTGCACCCCCAGAAAGGAAGTATTCGGTGTGGATCGGTGGATCTATCCTGGGATCTCTGTCCTCATTCCATCAGATGTGGATCTCAAAACAGGAGTACGATGAATGTGGACCAGGGATCGTCCACAGGAAATGTTTCTAGGCTTGATATGAAGACGGTTAATCACAACATTGACGACAGGATCTAGTCTTTGACATATAGACAACGGGTTATAGTAAGATCATAATCATGATAAACACACGATTGGATCTGGTCCATGATATTCTGGCAGCATGCTCTGCCTGAAATACTTGACAACTGGATCCGGTCTTCGATCTACAGATAATGGCATGTTTCAAGATCAAACCTTGTTTATTTCATATAAAATATGAACAGAGGATGCAAACTGACATTGTTGAAGATGAGTGGATATACTTCTTAGTAGTGAAAAATGTCATCTATTTAAGTTTTTTCATCTCAGAAAAGTGTTTAGTTAATATAAAATGACTTCATTGTTAAATATATATGTATTGATAAACAATGTAAATGATATTCGTATCCATGTTGGCATTATAACACATATTACCATTTTAAACATATGTATTTTATTATAATGATGTATATTAAATTTTAAGATGTATATACAAAGTTAATATATAACTATAAATGTTCCCTTATATGTTTTATATTTAAATGTTTCTTCATGTTATTTATTTTGTTGAAAATAAAATAATCACAAAGCTATGGTTATTTTGTTACCTCTTTTTTGATCATGTGATGCTCTAGTTGAGGGGAAGTACTCCTGTAAAAGAAGTTAAAAGTCCAAACTTCTCCAAGGCATTGATTAACATATATCTCAAAACAATGATTTTTCTTGTAACAATACGATTAAGGGTTTCTCGTATAGTCTACTTTTTTATTATACCATGTTCTAAAATGGCACTTTTTTGTGTGAGAATTTGTGTGAAGTCGGTAAACATATAATAGTACTACCCATAAAAACTTAATGTTGCTTTCACAAACCAGTTTAGATATTGACCAGACCAATTTTTATCTAATTAACTAAGTTAACAATACGTTCATGTTACTAATTCCGATTTAGGTACAAGTTACAATAAAACTACATTAAGCGATTGTTTTTCTAAGGACGTCAGAATAAGGACAACTATAATCATGGTATTAATTCTCCTGTATAAAAATGTCTTACATTTCGCACGACTTTTTTCATGTGTTACATCATAACTGTCATTGATTAATTGAAAAGTGAAAAAGTGTTCATCATCATAAATTTTTTTACATGTGAACAAAATTATATTTTAATTGGAAAAAATGATGAAACTGGGGGAAATCAAGTAAGCGTAAATCCATGGAAAAGTAGAAAACTGAAAAGTATCCTGAGATATATATACATACAACTGTAGACACCGAAATAAAAACGAATAACTAGTGTTTCGTCTTCATTGATATTTCCTTGATGGAAGGACCAAGAAAGTAATTTATATATACATTTCCATAATAGCATCGCCAGTGGGTCATTTATATCTGGAATAAAATCAAAATCAGTACATATGTATAATGTGATTCGGTGCCACTATAAATACAAGTAAGAGATAAAGTGGCAGTTTACTGAAAACTTCCGTTGAGGAGAAGATGGAGGAAGTTACTACAATTTGATCAACAAAAAATCAAAGAAGAGTACAAATAAAAGAAAAAAAAATAGTGCCAAACATGATTAGTTGTAAAATATTAAGGTATTTAAAATACTGGTGGACTATCCGAAGTTTACCGGAACCTCTGTGTCCTGTTAGAATTTAATCGAATAGTGGAACGGTTCCGAACATGCACGTGCACTTGACGTTCTGTTGAAATAATTCAGTATTGAAAATCATAATTTTATTTTTTACTGTTGTGGTAAGCCTATTTCCAAATATTGGTTTTGACATTAATTTCGATCAGCTGTGATTTTCTCTACTAGGTTTCGAAGCATCACTGTGGAGAATGATGAAATAGTTTTGTAAGCATAGCATTGTAAGAGATATATGTCGCTTTCATTTTTTACCTTTGAAAAAATTGTCATAAGGGGACTTCAGTTACATGGAACTTATTCCATTAATCAAGATTTCGTCTGGTGAAAGGCGGAAATAACAAACGTAAACTCCGTTAAATAGATAAACCAAGATGAATAGCAGGATACCTTTATACCTATTTATTTAATGATAAATAACAAAGAGGAATGTTGAATGTTCAAGATGGAAACATGCTTCGTTTCTCTTTGATTAAATGATATTAGATCAACGGTATATCATCTTAAAATATTCAAGATGGAAACAAACGTAAGTTAGTTATTATTGATCCAAAATGTTATGACTTGGTCAGCTGAAGCTTGTCCGCGGACATTATAACACGTTATAGGATTGTCAGAAGTGCTACCTACAAATTATCCATTTTTCTAAAAAGACACACTATTTCTGTAGTCATACTGACTGTGTTTCACGTTTCCGGTCAATGGTAAGACCCTGACTAGTTGATATTGCATTCTGATATTACTTAACAGATCATATAAAAACAACGTATTGGTGACTAGGCTACTTGTTCAACAAAAATCTTGATCACAACTTCTTACATACAATAGGCAAACTTTGCTTATGAACACGTGGACAGAGCAATTTCTAAAACATCCAAAATTCTAACAAATGAAATTAATTCAATAAATTATATATATATAACGCTATAAATATATCGTCTATTTTAAATATAAAATTGAAACGGAAATCCATTAACTTTATATTTTTAACATTGAGTACTATTCACGTATGTTCACGGAATGTAGATAATATATCCCGGTTTTATCTCGTTCTGTCAATTTTATTACATTGACGATATTGTCGTGCTTTCTTCGTGTCCTGGGTGTCGTGTATACCTGTTTATTGATAACTTTGTGGTGATCTCTGTTACACAATATTTATCAGATTTCCCGGTACTTTTTATATCCACATTCTTATAAACAATGGAAACGGTTTAGAATATTGTCATCCCATTGACGCTCGTTTAGAATTAATATATTATATATACAAAAAACTAGCAAACTGATTTTGAAGTTGATGTAGATCACATTTTACATACTAACGTTTGTCCTGACATCGCTCTGACAGAATACATGTACACTGTTGGTTCATAGTCTCACCGAAAGGGGAAACATATATGGTACGTGGTTCTGGTAATCATTCATTCATTTATACACATACTCACTTCTAATATGATCCAGGGATATCACAGACATGACCACATCAACCAGTAAAACTGATGTGATAACAACATATGATGTATTTGTTGTTGGTAAAACACCGGTGTGCAGAGCTTATGAGATATATCCACGAAGCACTTTTATAATACAAATTTACATGTAATTGTACAAAAGACACAAAATATTAAAGTACGAATGAAATACTGTTAGCGAAGGATGTAATGAAGTAGAGCAAAAAGAGCTATTCACTTGTGTGTGTTTGTTTTTATAATAACCGCACGTTTTCATTAACTGGAGTTGTGACGCTGTTCCTAATAACACCTGTACTGGACGGTTTTCTGAAATCATCATATATATTAAAATTGGTTGAATTATAGATTAATTGCAACCTCCCTATCTTGATATTTCTGCAAGCCTAGCTTTTCAAAATTAAGGCCCTTAGAAACACTCACTGTTCCTGTATGATACAGTTTCATTCATTATTTGACTCCGCTGTATCTAATTCTATATTTGTATTGAAAGGTGTTATGTTTTTGTAAAATAATAAAGTGTAGAAGATTTCCAAACAAAAGAATTAATTGAAATTAGAAATAAAACAAAAAAAATGAATAAACACTGAAATGCATGTAAATGCTTCATTAAAATGGCTACATACGTAAGGAGCGAATGGAAGATGTTAGCATTAAAAGCACACATAGAAATACATTCATATATATATATGATATGTATAAATAGAACGTTTGACTCACCTGTATTTACCTGTGATCGGAATACACCCTCTGTAGTATAATGCCTATTTTTAGCCAGCAGTAGGTCAGATTGGTTAGTCAGCGAGACCTACTGTATATATTGTCAGTTATTTAGGTCGATGATTGGTACGAAATATTGACAGAAAAGCTGTATTACTAATTATAGACTACCTTATACGGAACATTTTCACCGAACTAGATTTAAAATATGTCATATTTCTCAGAAGAAGCGAAACATAGCTATATAACACATGGTGACACCGTGAGAATGCAGACTCGACCACAGCAGCCGACAAAGAGAAAGCCAACAGTACAGCTCCAGGTCTACAGGCGACTGAGACACAACCTCGCAACAACCGTCAAACTATCATTAAGTGGAAATTTGAGATATATCAAGGTAACTTTTGTATAACATATTCATGGTGTCTCCGTTATGGCCTGTTCTTACTTACTGTCACAGAATGATAGTTTATCGACATCTGAACGTATGAACAAGTTCGAAACTTGTCAACATCATAGATGTTTATAGCAGAATGTAAGCAAATGTAACAGAAAAACGCACGGAATTCTGGTAATGTTTATAACTTCGGCGTTATTTTTCTGTATTTTGAATAATTTACTGAAAGCTTTTTGACTTTCTGTTTATGTACGTATTTTTATTTAGTTATTTGAGAAATCTGGTTTGAAAATGATATACTTATAGAGTTTAGTCAAATGATTCTTCACACAACTTACAAGCGCTTCACATACTGCTATTTACACTTAGAACTAATTCGTCTCCATTGACTATTGTAGGATAAAGAAAAGTAATACTGAGGTACTAATCATCATGTCTACATTTGAAGACGATATTTCTGCTGTTGTCATTGACAACGGAAGTGGAATGTGTAAAGCGGGATTTGCCGGTGACGATGCGCCACGCGCAGTTTTTCCCGCCATTACAGGACGACCTCGTTATGATGTGAGTAATTAACAACATGTTTCGTAGCTTTGCACAAATCAATGTCAATATGATATATAGCAGATCAACATTGAATTTTTTTGTAATGCAGACAAATATTGTCATCTTGTCGTATGTACAAATTCCAATCCTGTTTCCTTCACAGGTGGTTATGGCCGGTATGGGCGCCAAAGAATGTTATGTCGGAGACGAGGCTCAGAACAAACGCGGGATTCTATCTCTAAAGTACCCGGTGGAACACGGAATCGTCACCAACTGGGACGACATGGAGAAGATCTGGCACCACACCTTCTATAACGAGCTTCGTGTGGCTCCGGAGGAACATCCGGTCATGTTGACAGAGGCGCCACTTAATCCTAAGGCAAACAGAGAAAAAATGATACAGGTATGTTTATAATGTTTGAGATAGAAAACTTAACTTCATGTTTCAAATTGTTATGCAATATAACTAACCATTCTAATTAAGAATGTCTTTTCCATATCTTTGGATTTCTCCATTGCAGATCATGTTCGAGACTTTCAACACTCCTGCCTTCTACGTGGCGATACAGGCTGTGTTGTCTCTGTATGCCTCAGGACGAACCACGGGCATCGTGTTTGATGCCGGGGATGGTGTGTCACACGTGGTACCTATCTACGAGGGTTACGCCCTCCCTCACGCCATCAAACGTGTAGACTTGGCAGGTCGTGACCTCACAGCCTACCTCCAGAGGATCCTCCACGAAAGAGGATACGACTTCACCACTTCATGTAAGTCAATTATTCAAGGAACTTGTTTTGGAAAATTGATGAAAAATATATGACAATCTCAAATAAAATACACTACTACGCATCGATGTCAGAATGTTATCCCATCCGTGACATCAAAGAAACGAAATATCACAGAAATGATTTTCCTTTTACAGCTGAGATGGAAATTGTTCGCGATATAAAGGAAAAGATGTCGTACGTAGCTTTGGACTTTGATAGTGAAATGACATCAGCATCGAAGTCTTCTACAGTAGAGAAATCTTACGAACTTCCTGACGGTGGTGTTGTAACCATTGGTAACGAAAGGTTCCGGTGTCCAGAGGTTCTCTTCCAGCCATCTTTTATAGGTAAGAAATAGTTTGATCACATAGTTTTTGTATCAATGGTTTGAATGGAAAGGCGCTACTTAAATCAATTTTGATTACACCAGTAAATATCTACAATCCATCGTCATTTGCTTACAGGAATGGAATCTAACGGAGTCCACGAGCATGTACACAACTCAGTCATGGGCTGTGATATTGACATCAGACGGGATCTCTACAGCAATATCGTCATGTCCGGCGGAAGTACTATGTTTCCAGGTACGCTGAAACGTCCTTTTCCTTAAAAGAAAAGTGAATGTAAATAAAATCAGGTACTCGCTCAAAACAAACAATACTTTGATACAAGTGATTTATTGATTATTCTGCAGGCTTCTATTACTAGAAATAATTAATTATTGACATACGTGATGATAGTCGTTGATTTTTGCCTATCTAGTATATGACCTCTTGATATTTCATAAATAACGTAATTAAAGAGTTCGTATTTGTATTTAACCATTTCCGGTTAAATCGATGGTCGACATGATGTATAAGATATATTAATACGTCTTTCTGTACTTCAGGCATGGCAGATCGATTTAAGAAAGAATTAGACGGCATCGTGCCTAACAATGTGAAGGTAAAGGTCATTGCACCCCCAGAAAGGAAGTATTCGGTGTGGATCGGTGGATCTATCCTGGGATCTCTGTCCTCATTCCATCAGATGTGGATCTCAAAACAGGAGTACGATGAATGTGGACCAGGGATCGTCCACAGGAAATGTTTCTAGGCTTGATATGAAGACGGTTAATCACAACATTGACGACAGGATCTAGTCTTTGACATATAGACAACGGGTTATAGTAAGATCATAATCATGATAAACACACGATTGGATCTGGTCCATGATAGTCTGGCAGCATGCTCTGCCTGAAATACTTGACAACTGGATCCGGTCTTCGATCTACAGATAATGGCATGTTTCAAGATCAAACCTTGTTTATTTCATATAAAATATGAACAGAGGATGCAAACTGACATTGTTGAAGATGAGTGGATATACTTCTTAGTAGTGAAAAATGTCATCTATTTAAGTTTTTTCATCTCAGAAAAGTGTTTAGTTAATATAAAATGACTTCATTGTTAAATATATATGTATTGATAAACAATGTAAATGATATTCGTATCCATGTTGGCATTATAACACATATTACCATTTTAAACATATGTATTTTATTATAATGATGTATATTAAATTTTAAGATGTATATACAAAGTTAATATATAACTATAAATGTTCCCTTATATGTTTTATATTTAAATGTTTCTTCATGTTATTTATTTTGTTGAAAATAAAATAATCACAAAGCTATGGTTATTTTGTTACCTCTTTTTTGATCATGTGATGCTCTAGTTGAGGGGAAGTACTCCTGTAAAAGAAGTTAAAAGTCCAAACTTCTCCAAGGCATTGATTAACATATATCTCAAAACAATGATTTTTCTTGTAACAATACGATTAAGGGTTTCTCGTATAGTCTACTTTTTTATTATACCATGTTCTAAAATGGCACTTTTTTGTGTGAGAATTTGTGTGAAGTCGGTAAACATATAATAGTACTACCCATAAAAACTTAATGTTGCTTTCACAAACCAGTTTAGATATTGACCAGACCAATTTTTATCTAATTAACTAAGTTAACAATACGTTCATGTTACTAATTCCGATTTAGGTACAAGTTACAATAAAACTACATTAAGCGATTGTTTTTCTAAGGACGTCAGAATAAGGACAACTATAATCATGGTATTAATTCTCCTGTATAAAAATGTCTTACATTTCGCACGACTTTTTTCATGTGTTACATCATAACTGTCATTGATTAATTGAAAAGTGAAAAAGTGTTCATCATCATAATTTTTTTTACATGTGAACAAAATTATATTTTAATTGGAAAAAATGATGAAACTGGGGGAAATCAAGTAAGCGTAAATCCATGGAAAAGTAGAAAACTGAAAAGTATCCTGAGATATATATACATACAACTGTAGACACCGAAATAAAAACGAATAACTAGTGTTTCGTCTTCATTGATATTTCCTTGATGGAAGGACCAAGAAAGTAATTTATATATACATTTCCATAATAGCATCGCCAGTGGGTCATTTATATCTGGAATAAAATCAAAATCAGTACATATGTATAATGTGATTCGGTGCCACTATAAATACAAGTAAGAGATAAAGTGGCAGTTTACTGAAAACTTCCGTTGAGGAGAAGATGGAGGAAGTTACTACAATTTGATCAACAAAAAATCAAAGAAGAGTACAAATAAAAGAAAAAAAAATAGTGCCAAACATGATTAGTTGTAAAATATTAAGGTATTTAAAATACTGGTGGACTATCCGAAGTTTACCGGAACCTCTGTGTCCTGTTAGAATTTAATCGAATAGTGGAACGGTTCCGAACATGCACGTGCACTTGACGTTCTGTTGAAATAATTCAGTATTGAAAATCATAATTTTATTTTTTACTGTTGTGGTAAGCCTATTTCCAAATATTGGTTTTGACATTAATTTCTATCAGCTGTGATTTTCTCTCCTAGGTTTCGAAGCATCACTGAGGAGAATGATGAAATAGTTTTGTAAGCATAGCATTGTAAGAGATATATGTCGCTTTCATTTTTTACCTTTGAAAAAATTGTCATAAGGGGACTTCAGTTACATGGAACTTATTCCATTAATCAAGCTTTCGTCTGGTGAAAGGCGGAAATAACAAACGTAAACTCCGTTAAATAGATAAACCAAGATGAATAGCAGGATACCTTTATACCTATTTATTTAATGATAAATAACAAAGAGGAATGTTGAATGTTCAAGATGGAAACATGCTTCGTTTCTCTTTGATTAAATGATATTAGATCAACGGTATATCATCTTAAAATATTCAAGATGGAAACAAACTTAAGTTAGTTATTATTGATCCAAAATGTTATGACTTGGTCAGCTGAAGCTTGTCCGCGAACATTATAACACGTTATAGGATTGTCAGAAGTGCTACCTACAAATTATCCATTTTTCTAAAGACACACTATTTCTGTAGTCATACTGACTGTGTTTCACGTTTCCGGTCAATGGTAAGACCCTGACTAGTTGATATTGCATTCTGATATTACTTAACAGATCATATAAAAACAACGTATTGGTGACTAGGCTACTTGTTTAACAAAAGTCTTGATCACAACTCCTTACATACAATAGGCAAACTTTGCTAATGAACACGTGGACAGAGCAATTTCTAAAACATCCAAAATTCTAACAAATGAAATTAATTCAATAAATCATATATATATAACGCTATAAATATATCGTCTATTTTAAATATAAAATTGAAACGGAAATCCATTAACTTTATATTTTTAACATTGAGTACTATTCACGTATGTTCACGGAATGTAGATAATATATCCCGGTTTTATCTCGTTCTGTCAATTTTATTACATTGACGATATTGTCGTGCTTTCTTCGTGTCCTGGGTGTCGTGTATACCTGTTTATTGATAACTTTGTGGTGATCTCTGTTACACAATATTTATCAGATTTCCCGGTACTTTTTATATCCACATTCTTATAAACAATGGAAACGGTTTAGAATATTGTCATCCCATTGACGCTCGTTTAGAATTAATATATTATATATACAAAAAACTAGCAAACTGATTTTGAAGTTGATGTAGATCACATTTTACATACTAACGTTTGTCCTGACATCGCTCTGACAGAATACATGTACACTGTTGGTTCATAGTCTCACCGAAAGGGGAAACATATATGGTACGTGGTTCTGGTAATCATTCATTCATTTATACACATACTCACTTCTAATATGATCCAGGGATATCACAGACATGACCACATCAACCAGTAAAACTGATGTGATAACAACATATGATGTATTTGTTGTTGGTAAAACACCGGTGTGCAGAGCTTATGAGATATATCCACGAAGCACTTTTATAATACAAATTTACATGTAATTGTACAAAAGACACAAAATATTAAAGTACGAATGAAATACTGTTAGCGAAGGATGTAATGAAGTAGAGCAAAAAGAGCTATTCACTTGTGTGTGTTTGTTTTTATAATAACCGCACGTTTTCATTAACTGGAGTTGTGACGCTGTTCCTAATAACACCTGTACTGGACGGTTTTCTGAAATCATCATATATATTAAAATTGGTTGAATTATAGATTAATTGCAACCTCCCTATCTTGATATTTCTGCAAGCCTAGCTTTTCAAAATTAAGGCCCTTAGAAACACTCACTGTTCCTGTATGATACAGTTTCATTCATTATTTGACTCCGCTGTATCTAATTCTATATTTGTATTGAAAGGTGTTATGTTTTTGTAAAATAATAAAGTGTAGAAGATTTCCAAACAAAAGAATTAATTGAAATTAGAAATAAAACAAAAAAAATGAATAAACACTGAAATGCATGTAAATGCTTCATTAAAATGGCTACATACGTAAGGAGCAAATGGAAGATGTTAGCATTAAAAGCACACATAGAAATACATTCATATATATATATATGATATGTATAAATAGAACGTTTGACTCACCTGTATTTACCTGTGATCGGAATACACCCTCTGTAGTATAATGCCTATTTTTAGCCAGCAGTAGGTCAGATTGGTTAGTCAGCGAGACCTACTGTATATATTGTCAGTTATTTAGGTCGATGATTGGTACGAAATATTGACAGAAAAGCTGTATTACTAATTATAGACTACCTTATACGGAACATTTTCACCGAACTAGATTTAAAATATGTCATATTTCTCAGAAGAAGCGAAACATAGCTATATAACACATGGTGACACCGTGAGAATGCAGACTCGACCACAGCAGCCGACAAAGAGAAAGCCAACAGTACAGCTCCAGGTCTACAGGCGACTGAGACGCAAACTCGCAACAACCGTCAAACTATTTTTAAGTGGAAATTTGAGATAAAGATATATCAAGGTAACTTTTGTATAACATATTCATGGTGTCTCCGTTATGGCCTGTTCTTACTTACTGTCACAGAATGATAGTTTATCGACATCTGAACGTATGAACAAGTTCGAAACTTGTCAACATCATAGATGTTTATAACAGAATGTAAGCAAATGTAACAGAAAAACGCACGGAATTCTGGTAATGTTTATAACTTCGGCGTTATTTTTCTGTAATTTGATTAATTTACTGAAAGCTTTTTGACTTTCTGTTTATGTACGTATTTTTATTTAGTTATTTGAGAAATCTGGTTTGAAAATGATATACTTATTGATAGAGTTTAGTCAAATGATTCTTCAAACATCTTAAAAGCGCTTCACATACTGTTATTAACACTTGGAACGAATTCGTCTCTATTGGCTATTGTAGGAAAAAGAAAAGCAATACTGAAGTATTAGTCATCATGTCTACATTTGAAGAAGATATTGCTGCTGTTGTCATTGACAACGGAAGTGGAATGTGTAAAGCGGGATTTGCCGGTGACGATGCGCCACGCGCAGTTTTTCCCGCCATTACAGGACGACCTCGTTATGATGTGAGTATTTAACAGCACGTTTCGTACCTTTGTACATATCATTACTTGTCAATATAATATAGCAGATCAACATTGCAATTTGTTGTAATTCAGACAATGATTGTCATTTTGTCGTCTGTACAAATTCCAATCTTTTTTCTTTCACAGGTGGTCATGGCCGGTATGGGCGCCAAAGAATGTTATGTTGGAGACGAGGCTCAGAACAAACGTGGAATTCTATCTCTAAAGTACCCGGTGGAACACGGAATCGTCACCAACTGGGACGACATGGAGAAGATCTGGCACCACACTTTCTATAACGAGCTTCGTGTGGCTCCGGAGGAACATCCGGTCATGTTGACAGAGGCGCCACTTAATCCAAAGGCAAATAGAGAAATGATGACACAGGTTTGTATGGAAATGACTATATTTATCATAAAAAATACACAAAGAATTTCGTTTCAGTCTGACATTTGAATTATTAAATTAAATTTACGATATTTAGCTTGTATTCAAGTATAAACATCCACAATATCTTGTCTTTAACAGATCATGTTCGAGACTTTCAACACTCCTGCCTTCTATGTGGCGATACAGGCTGTGTTGTCTCTGTATGCCTCAGGACGAACAACGGGCATCGTGTTTGATGCCGGGGATGGTGTGTCACACGTGGTACCTATCTACGAGGGTTACGCCCTCCCTCACGCCATCAAACGTGTAGACTTGGCAGGTCGTGACCTCACAGCCTACCTCCAGAGGATCCTCCGCGAAAGAGGATATAATTTCACCACTTCATGTAAGTCAATCATTCAAGGAACTTGTTTTAGAAAATTGATGAAAATATATGACAATCTCAAATAAAATACACTACTGCGCATCGATGTCAGAATGTAATTCTGTCATTGACATCAAGGAAACGAAATATCACAGAAATGATTTTCCTTTTACAGCTGAGATGGAAATTGTTCGCGATATGAAGGAGAAGATGTCCTACGTGGCTTTGGACTTTGAGAGTGAAATGACATTAGCTTCGAAATCTTCTACAGTAGAGAAATCTTACGAACTTCCTGACGGTGGCGTTGTTACCATTGGTAACGAAAGGTTCCGGTGCCCAGAGGTTCTCTTCCAGCCATCATTTATAGGTTAGAGATAGTTTGATAACATAGTTTTGTATCAATGGTTTGAATGAAAAGGGGCTACTTAAATCAATTTTGAATACACAAGTAAATATCTACAATCCATCGTCATTTGCTTACAGGAATGGAATCTAACGGAGTCCACGAGCATGTACACAACTCAGTCATGGGCTGTGATATTGACATCAGACGGGATCTCTACAGCAATATCGTCATGTCCGGCGGAAGTACTATGTTTCCAGGTACGCTGAAACGTCCTTTTCCTTAAAAGAAAAGCGAATATAAATAAAAATTGATACTTGCTCAAAACAAACAATACTTTTATACAACTGGAAAAAATCAATTATTGACATACGTAATGATATCAATTGATTTTGGTCGTTCTAGTATTTGACCTCTTGGTATTTCATTAAAAAAAGTAATTGAAGAGTTCGTATTTGCATCAAATCATTTCTGGTTATTTTGATAGTCGACATGATGTATAAGATAATCCTTTCTGTACTTCAGGCATGGCGGATCGATTTAAGAAAGAATTAGACGGCATTGTACCTAGCAATGTGAAGGTAAAGGTCATTGCACCCCCGGAAAGAAAGTATTCTGTGTGGATCGGTGGATCTATCCTGGGATCTCTGTCGTCATTCCATCAGATGTGGATCTCAAAACAGGAGTACGATGAAAGTGGACCAGGGATCGTCCACAGGAAGTGTTTCTAGGCTTGATATGAAGATTATTAATCATAATATTGGCGACAGAATCTAGTCTTTGACATTTAGACAAAGGAACGAGGTAAAAGCTGTGAAATACTGATAACGAGTTCACGAGTTTCTTGACGATATCATCAGCCTTCGTATACCATGATATCTGACTTTCGGTGAAGATGCAAGGACAACTAAACGACTTTTTACAGATCTTTGGAAGGCTGACAGATTTAGACTGTCCTTTGAAAATGAGATTCGGAAAATATTATACCGTCGAGTCGATCTCCTCTGGGACAGAAAAATGCAAACTAGCCCTGGTATATGCTGGGCAGTTCAGTAGAGTCCAGTGTATATATACTTACCAGTTCTGTATACCATATATTATAATTATCCCTATTGTAAATATCTATGAATAGTTGTATTGTATGGTATACCAGACTATCCTTTTCATACCTTGGTCTTTACCTTAATCTGCATGTTTTGTTATGTATGTAATACTAAACATGGACATTAAGACAAAATCTGCATCTTACTTATTCAACAATAAGTATAGCTATGCTTTTTTGTTATTAATTTTGTGATTACCGTCTTTTACGGTGTAACAGATACACGTCTACTAGAGTGTTTTTTTTGGGATAAGGACACCTTCCGATCAATATTTTAGCATTTCGTTTCGACCAATTTCGATTATCCTCAGATGTCTCCTTTAAATTAATGCTTAAAGTACAAATTATTAATGTCGAATTCTAAAGGTCTTCTTTATGATGTAGTTAAATTAATTATTTGGTAATACTTTATAAATGTATTCACTTCGAAGTTGGTAATAGAGAGGTGTTATTTACTTGTGTGTGATTTTTATATAATCGTTTCAATCTTTAATAACATTACGTTAAACGATTTACAGTCAAAACTAAGTCCAAATTCGCTGTTAGATTGTCAACATAGTTTGATACCGAATTAGGGTTTTAAATATTTCAATTTATATAGTCACCCTTGATTGAGCGAAGTTACTGTCACCATCAGGTTTGTGGATGTGTAAATTGACTCGTTGAGGAAAGGTAAGACGTGAGAACTATTTTCCTATTGGTTCCATTTTTGTAAACCTTGTTTGAGAACGCGACATTACCTACTTGACCAAGGTTTTCATGGCGGGTGTCGTCAGCAAAAAAATGATTACCGTTTCGGAACACCTGGTCTTATTCTACTTTTACTTTTTCATGAGTCTCCGTGTAAACTTTTCATTTGTTCGTATTTTGCCAAAGTCAAGTTTTATGGAATTTGAGCAGGAATTTTGATTATGTTGACATGTTGGTATTTTCTTGTTGTTATTGAATTTGAGTTTAGATTATGACTTTGTTGAAATGTTGGTATTTTCTTGTTGTTATTTATTTGAAAGTGGACATGAATAACAAACGAGACAATCAAGTTTCTCAAATTAATACACAGACCATTAGGATGAGATGCAGCTTTTCATGCTTATGTCTGTATGGATGCATTTCAAATAAACCCATTTATAAAAGACACAAAAGGGAAACAGACAAAATTAACCTTTAATTACTATGATTTGAATTACATTAGTACATTAGTACTTAAAACCAGTGTCCTTTATAAACAGGTATTTTTATATGCAGATAGCCTTTTAGAAAGGTATGACTGTATACAGAGAATGTAAGAATACTGAACCATTGTAACAGATTTATATATGAGATTCATAGTGTATATCATTTGTGCCATTGTTTTTGTATGCACTTTTATTTTGTTTTGTATGAATTGATGATGAATGCGTTTTTCTATTCATTGAGTGTATGACTTCGCATGTTTTCAAAGTGTAATCATGTTGTACATACGATTTTATAGTATATCAATTAACTTATTGATAATATACATTTAAAGACAAATGTTTCCTACATAAAGTGATGTTATCGTTTCAAGATGTATATTGAACAATATTTTTGTTAGAAGATTTTACATGACTTATATACTATTGTTGATAATAAAAAGGTTATCAGAAAAGGCTATCATTTTCTTATGTTATTATCTATATTCGTGTAATTAATTTTCACACTATATTGAGTCGTTGTTATCTCACAAACTGTATCACTACAGCATATAAGATAGTACGAAATTGATAACAACAAAAGGAATTGAAAGGAATGGCCAGAAGTTAAAATATTCACAGTAGGATTAAGGTTAGAGATAACAGTCTGTCACATCATTTATGTTATTGATTCAAAACACTATGTATGTATTTAAATCTGGTACCAATGATGAGTATGGCAAACATTAATGAAAAAGTTTTACATGTGAATTTAAATTGTTATATACTATAATATAAAACCGATACAAAATATATTACCATCAACTATTCACAGATACTGTCACTGGTTATGGTCTATCCGAACTGATATTAACACGTCTTTAGAAAGGAGCAAAACAATTGATGTTTAAATGAAAAGATTATTCAATAGTTTAATCAAACGCCGTTAAATTAAATTGTTTGTTTCTTGCTATGATTTTATGGATTGAACAGGTAAAACATTAGTTTAGTTGTGTTAGGATACCACGACAGCTGTCGGCTGGAGCTCTAGACCACGTAACCTAAGGTAAAGATACGATATTCGATGGAAACCTAGAAACGGACCGACCAGTGCTGACATGGTCGTGTCCTTAGGCAAGAATTTTATCCCAGTTGCCCTAGATGGCTAGCGACGGGCCTCCCGTATGCTGTTCAGTGAGGTAACCAGTCCGAGGCGACCCCGGAAATGTTGCATTATGAATTGCGCCATCCGGCGATGTATATCACTTGTAGCCGTATTGAAAGTGTATTAGACATTACCTCTCCATTAGACCAGAAAGTCTATTTGGATTACCTACTTTGAATACCTGTTGTCAGAATTTTATACAGGTAACAAGTTTGTGATGTATAAAATTCACGGTCTATTTAATCTGGAAATGTAATGAATTTTGTTCAATATTTGTTATCTTTAACTTGCTTCTCCATACGTGCACTAAGATAAGTATAGGTTTCATTTAAACCAGTCAAACAAATAACAGTGCATCACCTAATAAGTATTCAAAACATGCCAACGTTTCAATACCAGTGATATGATGTTTAAATTGCTGGATTTTTTCTAGATTAAAAGGCAACATAATAGTTTTCATGTGTGACTGATTTCTCTCCTCGCAATAGGATATTCAGATTGTATGGATGAACATAAGCGTATAATTATGCAACATGTAATGAAAACTTGCTTACACTTTCTACTGCTACAGGAGTTGAAAGACATTCCGTGTGTGTTTCATTCTCTGACCATACATTCTGGTTGTAGTCATATCATAGATATTGCTGCATTCCCTGTTACTTTGGACCCTGTATTGACAAAACAATAATCCATTCTAAATCCTGCTACACTAAATATATACTAAACATTAAGCATGGATTTTGACAATTTTGTTAACTTTTCAGCCTTCTTTGTTTTGTCAGATATAGATATATATGTATGGTTTGCATATATTGAAAATAAAACAGCTTCATACATGAAATGTTAAAGAATATTATAAGTATACAACTAGACGGCTACTACAATTGGAGAACTAGATGTTCATTACCATATATTAAGTTGAACACCTTTAGAAAGTTCTATGTGTAAATGTTAAACATATCATTAACACTTTGTATTGATTTTTGAAGATTTCATTTCTGATTATTTCACGTTTTTAAATTTCGTAATATCGATCCGGTGATTTTTTATTCACTTTAAAACAAAATTACAGGCGTAAGAGCATGACTGATGTGTTCCTGAGATACGTACGGCTTGCCTCTACACACAGACTGTTATTGTAAGTAGTATGCTATACACGTAACGGACGTAAGGCCGCCTGGATACGATGTCACAGAATCAACAATAACCTATCTTAAATAATAAGTAACATGGATCAAATATATAGTGAAGCAAGGAGTTTATCATTTTTATTGCTTTTGGTTTTCAATTTTTGTCAAGGTAAGTACATTTTAATCCTGTACTGAATAGAAATTAAATCGTTTATCTACCTTACAGGACCGCAATCATGTTCACCACACAATAAATAATATATAGGTGGCATTTATTATGAGATGATAAAAAATATTTTCAAATATATTATTTGCACATGAAGGAATGATGTCTGAACTCTGTATCATCAGCAAGGTCTTGGTGTTTATCGGTTTGGAGTTACCATGGTATCTACGGACTCATCTCGGGGCTACCTTGGTATCTACGGACTCATCTCGATGTTACCATGGTATTTACGGGCTCATCTCGGGGTTACTATGGTATCAACGGACTCATCTCGGGGCTACCGTGGTATCCACGGACTCATCTCGGGGCTACCATTGTATCTACGGACTCATCTCAGGGTTACCATGGTACCTATGACAGAGAATATTTGATTTCATATGTTGGAAATAAAGAGTTACGGGAATGTTACCTCTGTGTTACCTCTGTATTAGTATGTTTCCAAACAGATTTTGTTTTGTTTTTCAAGAACCCAAGCAATATTATCATATTTTACATACTTGTAAATGTTGTTCTATCATACCCTACAACTTTTAAATAAAGTAGAATTTATTTTTGTTCTAAATGTCGCCACAATTACAGGCATAACAGCAAAGGAGTATTGTCAGACATCTGACGGGGTCAAGGAATGTGATACTGGATGTTGTGGTGAACACTGGAATAACAATGTTTCCTGCTGTCCATTCCAGTGAGTAACTCATTCCTATCAGAATATTCTACGTTTGTTTAGAAATTAGCAATTAAGTAAGAAATTGGTTGTTTGTTGACGCATTTCTGAGCACCTTACTTGATAACCATCACTTGCTTAAAGTTTCCTGTGTTGAAAAATGTCGTTTTAGTAATTAACCATATGCTTGCAGTTCAGTATAGCAAACAAGAAATCACTTTACGACAGAAAGGCTACTGATGCCATTTAGATAGGGACTAAGGTCATGGTGGACTCATTCTCCAAGTACGTTTTCAGAAGTCTCCATGAAAATCTTTTGTTGATATTTTGCCCCGTTTCATCGAATTTGAGGTTGAATTAAAAGTTTATTTTAAATTTTATTTTTAATTTCGTTTTGTTCTTAATTACGTCTATGATTAATAATAAACGAACAAGAATATGGAGATAGTGCTGAACGGGATTAAGTGCAGAGATTAAAGTATATTGTTGAATTTTCAATAAATTGGGTTCTTCTGTCCATTTTTCTTCTAACTTGTATATGTGTCACTAACTTGGATATGTATCAATAACTTGGATATGTGTCAACAACTTGTATATGTGTCAATAACTTGTATATGTATCAATAACTTGGATATGTGTCAACAACTTGGATATGTGCCAATAACTTGGATATGTGTCAACAACTTGTATATGTGTCAACAACTTGTATATGTGTCAATAACTTGTATATGTGTCAACAACTTGGATATGTGCCAATAACTTGGATATGTGTCAACAACTTGTATATGTGTCAACAACTTGTATATGTGTCAACAACTTGTATATGTGTCAATAACTTGTATATGTGTCACTAACTTGGATATGTGTCAACAACTTGGATATGTGTCACTAACTTGGATATGTGTCAATAACTTAGATATGTGTCAATAATTTGGATATGTGTCAATAAATTACTTGGGTGAAAGAAATACTATATACCACAGCTAATCGTTATGTAATGTTTATCTCTGATTATCGCCTTGTTTATTTACTTGCGATTGTTGACATGTTTACAGTCCTGCTGCGTTCATCATGATTGTATTGGCTGTGGTGTTGGTCGTCGCCTTCATCTCCTATTGTATCGTTTCCTCAGTAAAGAAGTGGAGCCGAGGAAAAACAGTCATCAAGCCTGATATTTCTGATGATACGAAACAAGCGTCGTCTATCTCATATGGTAGGGTTGGTAAAATTAATGTTTTAAATATACATTTATCATTTGAGCATTGAATCTTGCTTTGGTCGATTCCATGAGGTAAATAAGTATTGGCACATTTTGGCGATGTCATTGTTGTTTCAGCTGAGGGAAGGGGCATTTAAAAGTGGAATATCTCAATGAAGAAAAATATAATTAGAAGAAATTTTCAATACTTTGTGACCTGTCCCCTTGCCCAAATTACACTGCGTTATACGATTGCCAGGTAATTGTATAGATTCCGAATGTAGCACACGAATATGAATAAAAAAAACAAGACAGATTCTTCCACATGAGCTGCTTATCTCGATCTTTTCCTACAACGAAACCAAATTGAACAGTTTTCTACCAAGCTGTATGATAAACATGATGATTGCAATTTCATTATTGTAAATTTCCCATTTTTGGATAAGAATATACCTGTATTTCCAACCTATGGTATTTACATGTGACAGTTGATTCGATGATCAGGGACCTGTTCCCATTAAACTGACGGGAAAACTTGTAACACAGGGGCTCAAAAGATGCAGCTTAATGAAACTTATGAGTAAGTTTTATGGTCGCCATGGCGATGTCATTGAGAAATATTCTATTTCTTTGTGCGATATAAAGCTGGGCGTGTTTAATACTCGTTAGTTTGCCTGTTGGTTTCGTTGTTGTGTACCTTGCTCTCATTTGAGAACGTGACATTACTTACTTGGATTGACCAAGGTTTACATGGCGAGTGTCGCCGATGTAACAGAAGACGCTTACTCTTCCGGAACACATGGTCTTATTCTCCTTGTACTTATTCAGTAGTCTCCGTGTAAATCTTTTTTTCTTTAAGTTGTTTTAGTTTGATGGTATATAAGTTTTGATTATGATAATATTGCAATGTTGGTATTTTCTTTTTTGTTTTTGACCACAAGTCATTTACAACTCTAATAACAACTGCTCTGTTTTGTACCTCTCCCAAACGTTTCTCACACATGTTCAATCACATTAAGATCTCGACTTTTGGATGTCCAAGGTAGAGTTATGATATTTTTACAATTTTCACTTCCTTAACTTTCCTCGAAACATGACACTGAGTGTATTTGCAAGATATCTCGCAACAACAGGCCATGAATTTTTATCCAGAATAGAAATATTCTTTTCAGTGTTTATGTTTCCATCAACAGATTGTACGTGATCCGACGCCAAAATAAGAAATGCTTCCCTAAAACACAACCAAGAAACGCACATTTCGAGCATTGTTGCGCACAATCCAACACAGCTGGGATTTAACCACTAACTGTTTTTCCTCCATGCATACACTTTTTTGTCAGTGCCGATTTCCATTTTGGTTTCCTCACTAGATATGATATCTGACCAATTATTTGCAACTGTCCAACAAAGGTTTGTCTAACAAAAACGATAACAGCTCCAATGGTAATTTTCTTTGAAACATCTCCCAAAAAATCTTCTTCTAACAGTTTTTGATGACAAACTAACTATTGTTTCAGTATCAAAAAGTGTAGTCATATCAGTTAAAGTCCCATTCTATTGTTTTGACCAATTCCAATGATCCTATAATCAGACCTTTCAGACGATTTCTAGGCCGTCTACCTCTCAGTAAATTTTCTAAGCTTACCTTTCACGGAATCGCTTTGAAAAATGTGTACGGATCTTGGTTTAAGAAGACTGCATTTTTTTGTCTAAATACCACTGTTTAACAGTTTTACATTGTCCTCTTTAACTCATTTTATTCTGCTGTGGTAAATCACGGCTTTTGGGAGTCATAGAGAGACAGACGACAGGAGATGGAATAAATTTTAGTGTATACGGAGCTTCCTATACTCTACAAATTGTTCAGGTATTAGTCAGAATACTTGCTGTTTGGGCAAAAGATAACGCTGAAAAAGTCTCGAGAACAATTCAATTATTGCCCCATGAAAACGACCAAAGCAAGATTCGATGCTAATAGTTCTCTTAAACCGGGATTTTTTCAATATTCTGAACAAATCTACTGTTACTACTGTTAAAAAAGGATAAACAACAAACTTAAATCGTGATACTTAATTTGTCAATGTATCTTATAAATAGACAACTACACGCAAGAGTGATGTCTGTGTATGTTCTGAGGCTGTCTATTTCGCTTCGGACGGGGCAGTAGCTATTTTTAACTTGTCCCTGGAGTGTATTGGAACCCTTCTAGTGTATCCATGACATTCAGAACTAAGTCAAGTAACAATTTGGTAGTTTCATTGCGTCCAACTTGATTGAAAATTTAAACATTAGATAGACATTACGTTTCATGCGATAGTACGATAACTCTATAATTTGAATTATGGTAAAATGTTGATCAGTTGCATCACGTTCACAAGGGACACAACTGCATAGAATATCAGATTTATTTATAATATTAAATGTTATTGTTAACATTACGTCATCAGTGACCATACACATGTGTTACTAATAGGATATATTAAACAAGAAATGTGCTTACGAAAAACTCTTTTTACAGTCGTTGTGGGCCCAGGTTACCGAGAGAAGTATCCGCCGATTCTTCCACCAACATATGACAACGACCAGGATTGGAGGGAACATTACTCATCTTCAACATCAACACATGGATCGAACTACCTTCCACAACAATAAAGTCCTGAAAAAGGCATACATGGCCAAAACTACCTACTAATGCGTTGTTGTTGTGTGTGGGTGTGATTTTGCATGGATGGGTGAGAGGGTGTTTATTTATATTTTTAGGGGGGGGGAGGGGGCAGAACAGATTGATATGGTTTAGATATCATTTTTTACTTAAAGCTTGGGTATTACTAAGTTATTCATTTTTCGGTGTTTGTATTCAACATGCAGCTTAACAGATGTGAGGGTGTGTGTGTGTGCGTGCGTGAGGGTGTGTGTGTGTGTGTGTGTGTGTGTGTGTGTGTGTGTGAGGGGTGCTGTGTGTGTGTGTGTGTGTGTGTGTGTGTGGTGTGTATGTGTGAGAGAGAGAGAGACAGAGAGAGAGAGACAGAGAGAGACAGAGAGAGAGAGACAGAGAGATCGATCAAAGGGACCGTGTTACATATGACTAATACGATAGCCTTCAGGTTCGTGCTTACGAACTTAAAAGGGCGAGAACTAAAGAGCATCTTTAATTAGTAAAGGTTAAGAAAAATTGTGGATAAAATTACAAAGTATCAGATCAGATTCGGGGATTAGCGCTCTTTTTTTAAATACTAACATGTTGCATTTACCAATGGTATACATGTTTACGGTGTCAATTAGACATAGAGTGACCGTCTCTACTCTGGGAGGGCCAAGTGTAGACTGTGATGGAATAAGATGTTGACGCTCTCCGACAATACTAACCCCGGGGTCAAAGTTTGAGGGCATTGTGGGTAGCGTGCAGTGGATTAGGAGGGATTTGGGACAATATTAGTGTAGAAGGAGTGAAGAAAAGGAGGGAGATCGACTATAGAGTTCAGTGAGAGCGGGTTGGTGTAGAGACCGGAGCACCGTGAGGATAAGATATGCGTTGAATTGTAGTCTAGTGGATACATTTATTGTAGGTTATGTGTAGTTTTGTAGTGTCTGACATTAACTTGTTATACAAGTGTTGATAATTAGGCTAGTTACTATAGAGATATGGGAGACCAAGAAGCTGAATGTTTGGATGTGATTTTTTGGATACAATTGTGATTTATGTTGTAAATAAAGTGTAATCTATCTACATTGCTTGTTCCTTTTATATTGGAACTGTTGGCAGTGGAAAGCTTTCCTAGTAGATATATCTACCAGCGATTGGTATTAAAAATGTTAATCTATGGGGAGAAATTGGAACACTGATAGCACAGGTTGCAATTATTTGAAGTTAAAGATCATTACACGTGTCAGCGGTGGAAATTTGAAGAATATCACACTGGTATTCTAAGCAGTAATTTAGAGTTAAAAGAAACGTTACACTGGTGGTAGCGATGGGATCACGTTATTATAAAAAAAAAAAGTAACAATATAAAGACTCAAGTCCGTATGTGAATGAAGTCACTTATAGCCATGTGTGTTGATGAAAATTCAGTTTATTATTCTCGCAAAAAATTATCACTTGGCCAATTTTAGTCCTCGCCAGTCTTAAGTCTTTGTTCACCAAAACTTTGTTCAAATCCTACATGTCGTATGCCTACTATGTGATTTGGTATGACCTATGACCTTTCGAGTTATAATTCCAATAATAGCGATAAGTTTATTTCCGGTTCAGGACTTATATGCAAGTCCTCTATACCAGACTCAAAAAATACATTATACACTGAAATATTGAAATATTGAAAATATTACAGTCATTTTACATAGACCTCTTACAAATGTACATCCTGTACACGTGCACATGTTTTTCTACAGTGCATCCTAATAATGGAATAAATTACCAAACAGCATCAAGTTTGAAAATAACAAACCCAAATTCAAAAGAGAAATTAAAAAACATTTTATTCAAATATCTAAAGAAGAATTTGAAAATGAATTTGTGTTCTATTAGAAATACCACACAACATTGCTCCCATTTGGTCGTTACACTCAGTCACTCATACACTGTTGTGGAGGCAACCCATGTCTGTCCTAGGGTAAAAATACATTTTTAGAACTTAATTAGTCAGCTCACAACCCAGTATGATTTTAGAGACCCCATTGGAAATAAGCTTTGATATATTTGATGGGTTATCCTAGGCAAAGCGACAACTATAGGCACAAGTACAGTAACACTACTATCTTGTATCTTATAATATAAATGTATATATGTAATCACTTTGTAACTATACGTGTACATTGTAGGTACGTTTTATCTTGAACTGTACTTCGTCTTTTTGCCTGGAGAAATGTTATTTATATCATTATCTATACAAATTGGAAATTATGTGATTTCAGCTCTGTAATTAAAGAACAGTTCTTGATTTTTATAGTGTTTGTCTAATTAATTTTTAAATTTGTTAATATTACTAATTACCATTTCAAAATTTGTTAATACAAGTAGCACATTAAATGAGATGAACTATAACGATTTAAAATGTCTAACTATACGACATTCAAATGTTCGCGCTAAAAATTATCTCTTCCGAGAAATACCAACCCGGAAGTAAATTGTCCAAAACATGTCTGTGGGGAGGTCAAGCCTCTTTTCAAACCGAAAGCAGAATTTCACGGCGATGCTAGTTTCTGTTCACTTCTGAACATAAAAACAGTTATGGCGAGTTCGCACTCGGATATCGACTTTGATATGGTGAGGACCCTTGGAGAGGGTGCCTTTGGTAAGGTGTATTTGGTAACTGACAAGACCAACCCGACAAATCAGGTAAATGACAACCATGTTTGTACCGTGTGTCCGTGACACATTATTTGATCTCTGGGTCAGTAGGGTAACTTATTCCAAATAAATGTCCGTTTGGCGTCATACAACTGAAGTGTTCATTGTGTACTTGTATATTTGTATTGTTTTCATGTAATTGTATCAGTCAAATGTTTGTAATAAATAAAAGCATTAGCTGGTTACCCAGAAAATGTAAACCTCCGTGTCAGCCTCGTCTGTCAATACAGATGTAAACCTCCGTGTCAGCCTCGTCTGTCAATACAGATGTAAACACTGGTATCATCCTCGTCTGTCAATACAGATGTAAACCTCCGTGTCAGCCTCGTCTGTCAATACAGATGTAAACACTGGTATCATCCTCGTCTGTCAATACAGATGTAAACACTGGTATCATCCTCGTCTGTCAATACAGATGTAAACCCTGGTATCAGCCTCGTCTGTCAATACAGATGTAAACCTCCGTGTCAGCCTCGTCTGTCAATACAGATGTAAACACTGGTATCATCCTCGTCTGTCAATACAGATGTAAACACTGGTATCAGCCTCGTCTGTCAATACAGATGTAAACCCTGGTATCAGCCTCATCTGTCAATACAGATGTAAACCTCCGTGTCAGCCTCGTCTGTCAATACAGATGTAAACCTCCGTGTCAGCCTCGTCTGTCAATACAGATGTAAACCTCCGTGTCAGCCTCGTCTGTCAATACAGATGTAAACACTGGTATCATCCTCGTCTGTCAATACAGATGTAAACACTGGTATCATCCTCGTCTGTCAATACAGATGTAAACCTCCGTGTCAGCCTCGTCTGTCAATACAGATGTAAACACTGGTATCATCCTCGTCTGTCAATACAGATGTAAACACTGGTATCATCCTCGTCTGTCAATACAGATGTAAACACTGGTATCATCCTCGTCTGTCAATATAGATGTAAACACTGGTATCATCCTCGTCTGTCAATATAGATGTAAACACTGGTATCATCCTCGTCTGTCAATACAGATGTAAACCCTGGTATCAACCTCGTCTGTCAATACAGATGTAAACCCAGGTATCAACCTCGTCTGTCAATACAGATGTAAACCCTGGTATCAGCCTCGTCTGTCAGTACAGATGTAAACCTCAGTGTCAGCCTCGTCTGTCAATACAGATGTAAACCCTGGTATCAGCCTCGTCTGTCAATACAGATGTAAACACTGGTATCAGCCTTGTCTGTCAATACAGATGTAAACCCTGGTATCAGCCTCGTCTGTCAATACAGATGTAAACCCTGGTATCAACCTCATCTGTCAATACAGATGTAAACCTCAGTGTCAGCCTCGTCTGTCAATACAGATGTAAACACTGGTATCAGCCTCGTCTGTCAATACCGATGTAAACCCTGGTATCAACCTCGTCTGTCAATACCGATTTAAACACTGGTATCAACCTCGTCTGTCAATACAGATGTAAACACTGGTATCATCCTCGTCTGTCAATATAGATGTAAACACTGGTATCATCCTCGTCTGTCAATACAGATGTAAACACTGGTATCAACCTCGTCTGTCAATACAGATGTAAACCCTGGTATCAACCTCGTCTGTCAATACAGATGTAAACCCAGGTATCAACCTCGTCTGTCAATACAAATGTAAACCCAGGTATCAGATGTAAATCGTCTGCCAAATGTAAACCCTGGTATCGTCTGTCAATACAGATGTACTGGTAACCTCAGTGTCAACCTCGTCTGTCAATACAGATGTAAACACCAGTGTCAGCCTCGTCTGTCAATACAGATGTAAACACTGGTATCAGCCTCGTCTGTCAATACAGATGTAGACCCTGGTATCAGCCTCGTCTGTCAATACAGATGTAAACCCTGGTCAGCCTCGTCTGTCAATACCGATGTAAACACTGTCAATACAGATGTAAACCTCAGTGTCAGCCTCGTCTGTCAATACAGATGTAAACACTGGTATCAGCCTCGTCTGTCAATACAGATGTAAACACTGGTATCAGCCTCGTCTGTCAATACAGATGTAAACACTGGTATCAACCTCGTCTGTCAATACAGATGTAAACACAATGGTCAACCTCATCTGTCAATACAGATGTAAACCTCAGCCTCGTCTGTCAATACAGATGTAAACACTGGTATCAGCCTCGTCTGTCAATACAGATGTAAACCTCAAGTATCAGCCTCGTCTGTCTGGTATCAGCCTCGTCTGTCAATACAGATGTAAAAATCCCTCGTCTGTATACAGATGTAAACCTAAACCCTGGCCTGCCTGTCAATACAGATGTAAACCTCAGTGTCAGCCTCGTCTGTCAATACAGATGTAAACACTGGTATCAGCCTCGTCTGTCAATATAGATGTAAACAATGGTATCAGCCTCGTCTGTCAATACAGATGTAAACCCTGGTATCAACCTCGTCTGTCAATACAGATGTAAACCCAGGTATCAACCTCATCTGTCAATACAAATGTAAACCCTGGTATCAGCCTCGTCTGTCAATACAGATGTAAACCCTGGTATCATCCTCGTCTGTCAATACAGATGTAAACCCTGGTATCAACCTCATCTGTCAATACAGATGTAAACCTCAGTGTCAGCCTCGTCTGTCAATATCCTCGTCTGTCAATACAGATGTAAACACTGGTATCAGCCTCGTCTGTCAATACAGATGTAAACACTGGTATCAGCCTCGTCTGTCAATACCGATGTAAACCCTGGTATCAACCTCGTCTGTCAATACCGATTTAAACACTGGTATCAACCTCGTCTGTCAATACAGATGTAAACACTGGTATCAACCTCGTCTGTCAATACAGATGTAAACACTGGTATCAACCTCGTCTGTCAATACAGATGTAAACACCAGTGTCAGCCTCGTCTGTCAATACAGATGTAAACACTGGTATCAGCCTCGTCTGTCAATACAGATGTAAACCTCGGTGTCAGCCTCGTCTGTCAATACATATGTAAACCCCACTATCTGCCTTGTCTGTTGATACAGATGTAAACCCTGGTATCAGCCTCGTCTGTCAATACAGATGTAAACCCTGGTATCAGCCTCGTCTGTCAATACAGATGTAAACCCTGGTATCATCCTCGTCTGTCAACACAGATGTAAACCCTGGTATCAGCCTCGTCTGTCAATACATATGTAAACCCAGGTATCAGCCTCGTCTGTCAATACAGATTTAAACCCAGGTATCAGCCTCGTCTGTCAATATAGATGTAGACCCTGGTATCAACCTCGTCTGCCAATACATATGTAAACCCAGGTATCAGCCTCGTCTGTCAATATAGATGTAAACAATGGTATCAGCCTCGTCTGTCAATATAGATGTAAACTCAACTATCAGCCTCGTCTGTCAATACCGATGTAAACCCTGGTATCAGCCTCGTCTGTCAATACCGATGTAAACCCAGGTATCAGCCTCGTCTGTCAATATAGATGTAAACCCTGGTATCAGCCTCGTCTGTCAATACAGATGTAAACCCTGGTATCATCCTCGCCTGTCAATACAGATGTAGACCCTGGTATCAGCCTCGTCTGTCAATACAGATGTAGACCCTGGTATCAGCCTCATCTGTCAATACAGATGTAAACCCTGGTATCATCCTTGCCTGTCAATACCGATGTAAACCCAGGTATCAGCCTCGTCTGTCAATATAGATGTAAACCCTGGTATCAGCCTCGTCTGTCAATACAAATGTAAACCCTGGTATCATTCTCGTCTGTCAATATAGATGTAAACCCAAGTATCAGCCTCGTCTGTCAATACAGATGTAAACCCTGGTATCAGCCTCGTCTGTCAATACAGATGTAAACCCTGGTATCATCCTCGTCTGTCAATATAGATGTAAACTCCACTATCAGCCTCGTCTGTCAATACAGATGTAAACCCAAGTATCAGCCTCGTCTGTCAATACAGATGTAGACCCTGGTATCAGCCTCGTCTGTCAATACAGATGTAAACCCTGGTATCATCCTCGTCTGTCAATATAGATGTAAACTCCACTATCATCCTCGTCTGTCAATACAGATGTAACCCTGGTATCAGCCTCGTCTGTCAATACAGATGTAGACCCTGGTATCATCCTCGTCTGTCAATACAGATGTAACCCTGGTATCAACCTCATCTGTCAATACAGATGTAAACCCTGGTATCATCCTCGTCTGTCAATATAGATGTAAACCCTGGTATCATCCTCGTCTGTCAATACAGATGTAAACCCCAGTGTCAGCCTTATCTGTCAATACAGTATAAACCCAGGTATCAGCCTCGTCTGTCAATACAGATGTAAACCCTGGTATCATCCTCGTCTGTCAATACAGATGTAAACTCCACTATCATCCTCGTCTGTCAATACAGATGTAAACTCCACTATCATCCTCGTCTGTCAATACAGATGTAAACTCCACTATCATCCTCGTCTGTCAATACAGATGTAGACCCTGGTATCAGCCTCGTCTGTCGACACAGATGTAGATCATGTCAGAGAGTCTGGTCCCACACTGGACATGTTTTTTCTGTAACTCATTATATTTAATTTGATAATAACATTATAGATATAATAACATTGTTACTTTATTACGTTAGTACAAATGAGATATGTTGATTATTACATCTTAAATGTGTTTATTCCTGATAATTGGAAGATAATAATATAATAATAATGATAATAAACTTTATTTTCTGAGGATTACATATTCAGCCAACGGCTAATCTTCCATATGGAAGAGGATATGATTTTTTTTTCTCTCATCAAAAGAGATTTTAAGGTCACTGGAAAGAAAGTCTCGAAGTGACCTGTTTCAATCACCTTTTTCATCATACATTTTCATTCACTGCAGTTCATGATGAAGTTATATATATGACTACAACTGCAGTTGGATCAACATCATTTAGACTCTTTCCTCCAGTCCTTTTATATGCGAGACTATCACCTGAAGCAAACATTCAGATGATGTTAGAATGGAGCAAGTATGATACTAATGGTTAAGAATGTTAATTTTTTAAGAAAACATTGAATGGCTGTTTAGGTATATTGGACCAATTCTATGAATGTTTACATCTTTTCCAATAAGGTAACAGAACTTGGGAGTCATCATACCTGGAACCAGTCCCTCAGTCTCTTCTTTGTCTTTTCTCTGTATGTCTCTGAGAACTGGTAGATGTTTCCTAGATAGATAAAATTCTACTTACCTATAGCTTGTTGTGATTGGCTCCTATACTGAGTAATTTCCTATTATGTAATCACTTTGCATGCTGGATGGTATCTAGGCATCTAGGTATCTCTGAAAACTCAGTGTGCTCAGTTGTTTTGTTTTTGACACCTGATGAACATACATTGTTTGATACAGTTGATTGACAGGTTGTGACTTAATGCTATTTCTTAGATTACAAATACAAGACAGATTTTCATTACAATAAGTTTCCACTTCAGTATGCCATGAAAGTGATTAACTTGTCCAAGTCCCCAGAGGAGGAGCGGGAGTTGGCCCTGAAGGAAGCTCGTCTCCTCTCTGATTTTAACCACGAGAACATCCTGCGCTACGTAGAGTCATTTGAAGAGAATGGAGCTCTGTGCATTGTGACTGAGTTCTGTGATGGTGGAGACTTGAGTCAATTTCTGGAGGGCAGAAAGGGCAAACCACTACCAGAAAACAGGATCGTGGAATGGTTTCGTGAAATCAGCTGTGCACTATCGGTAATGACTTGTTTGATAAATACTTGAACTATCTTTATAAATCACTCTGCACTTATCTGCAGATGTCAGATTCAAGATTTCCCATTACATATTTTGTGAAATAAATCCTACTTGTAGTTAAAAAGGATATTTTTTGTTACAGTATCTACATGGCAGAAAAATTATCCACAGAGACATGAAAACCCAGAATGTTTTCCTCACAGGCACCAGTAAGATAGCCAAACTAGGTGACCTTGGACTAGCAAAGTAAGTCATACCATCATTCCTGATCATTTAGATATATATTGTCTTTGTGTCCATCTGTTGGACAGATGTAAATACTGAACTTTTTCAAAACGTATTCATCGTTTCACTTCATTTTCCATTTATTTTAATTTAAAAATTGCCTTACAGAGTGTTGGAGCGACCTAATGCGAAGGCTGTGACTTTCTGTGGCAGTCCGTATTACATGAGCCCAGAACTGTTTGCCTGTAAGCCTTACGATGCTAAGGTAAATTGTTGTTGGTATTTGCTGCCTTAACAAAAATGTCATGTCATCAGTTGAACTAAATTTCATTTCATCCACCATTCTGAAATCACACTGTCTGTTGTCAGTTTTATTTCTAAATCTCTAACCACCAGTTTTCAATTTAATCACAATAACATTAAGTAGTGTTTTTCTGAACAGCATTTTCATTCCAATGCTTTCACAAGGGTGACTTCTCCATCCTTTTTCATAATCTTAATTAATTATGTTTGGAGATCAGTTTTCAACTGATGTCATTCTGACTGGGTAGGTTGAGTATGACATGTGATTTTCTGAACGGTATATTGACATCAATTGTTGGAGTATTTTTTCAGCATTTTGATGCGACCTTAAGGTTGAAGATATTTAGGGCCTGGTATGGTTTGTCATTAGATCATATACCTTGACATCTTTTGGAAGAGTTATTCCCCTTTGTTCTTTTGAGTTTCTCAATCTTGTCTTGGGATCCTATCCCTAGGATTTCACCTTATTCCTCATAGAAATGAAAGGCTTTATTGTAATGAAGTAAAATTGAGACTTCTCAGAAATGTTTTATTTAAACAGGTTATTATGTAATCTTCCTATATATATATATATGTTTATATATATATTTTCATACAATGATATATATCTGAGATAGAATCTCCTTCATATGCAATAAGCATGTTCCATTGTCAATAATTGTTTCCTTGTTTGACTGAAGTCAGATTTGATTGGTGTTCTGTGGTTATTTTAAGATTAGAATGAGCCTCATTCTATTGATATAGCCACTGGCAGAATATTAGAAATATCTTTAACACATAAATGTTTTATATGAAGGTGAATTGATATCTTTAATATCATATTGTATGTTCTACCTGATAGAGTGATATCTGGGCCCTGGGTGTGTGTGTATATGAGATGGCGACTCTAGAGCGACCATTTGATGCCATGTTGATGCAACAGCTTGTCTTTAAGATTGTTCATGGGCAGGTAAGTTTAACAGCTAATAAACTATACTGTCCGATAAATAGGTCACATGATTCACTTCGTCAAGATTGCCCATCCTAAGATGTATGAGTATGGTAATGGAATTATGATTTAATTTAAACATTTTCGATGAATCCATTTTAACTACACTGACTGAAATTCACAGTAATCAGTTACCTCCCTTGTGCTATACTTTCACAGCTACCTCCCTTGTGTTAAACTTTCAAAGTTACCTCCCTTGTGTTATACTTTCACAGTTACCTCCCTTGTGTTATACTTTCACAGTTACCTCCCTTGTGTTATACTTTCACAGTTACCTCCCTTGTATTAAACTTTCACAGTTACCTCCCTTGTGTTATACTTTCACAGTTACCTCCCTTGTGTTATACTTTCACAGTTACCTCCCTTGTGTTATACTTTTACAGTTACCGCCATTGCGTTATATTTTCACAGTTACCTCCCTTGTGTTATACTTTTACAGTTACCTCCCTTGTGTTATACTTTTACAGTTACCTCCATTGCGTTATACTTTCACAGTTACCTCCCTTGTGTTATACTTTCACAGTTACCTCCATTGCGTTATACTTTCACAGTTACCTCCCTTGTGTTATACTTTCACAGTAACCTCCCTTGTGTTATACTTTCACAGTTACCTCCAATGCGTTACACTTTCACAGTTACCTCCCTTGTGTTATACTTTTAGGTAGCAGTACACAGTTTCTCGGTGTGGCCATGGGTGATTTTTTTTGCTCATTAGATGTAGGGTTTCATTTTTTTCAGGATAATATTTTAGATTTGTGTTGGAGATTACTATTTGGGCAGTCTCGAATCTGTGTCTGCAGACCAAAAACTAGCTTTACAGGAAGTGAAATTTTCATAATGTTTACATGTGGTCATGTTATGAAGAATTTCCGAGTTGGAATTTGCTGAAATGCAAGTACTTTGTTACCATGACAGTGTTGTTGATTGTAAGATAGGTGTTTCTCCTAGAAAGTTGTAGTGTTGGGTTGGAATTAGCAGTATTTCTGCATTTTTAGCATTTTTTTCAGTAGGTAACCATAACAATCAAATGTCAGAAATCAGAAGAAATTTTTTTTTTACACAAATTTCATCTCTCTACTGTTAAAGTAATTGTTATGCAGTTTATAAATATATATACATGTAATGATGTATTTTTCATAACCAATCTGCTACACCTGTATATCTCAAACATGACAAATAATTTCAGGAAAAATGCAAATTAACTGTTTACTGCTACCTTACAGTTACCTCCATTGTGTTATACTTTCACAGTTACCTCCCTTGTGTTATACTTTCACAGTAACCTCCCTTGTGTTATACTTTCACAGTTACCTCCAATGCGTTATACTTTCACAGTTACTCTCCTTGTGTTATACTTTCACAGTTATTTCCCTTGTGTTATACTTTTACAGTTACTCCCCTTGTGTTATACTTTTACAGTTACCTCCCTTGTGTTATACTTTCACAGTCACCTCCCTTGTGTTATACTGCTACAGTTACCTCCAATGCATTATACTTTTACAGTTACCTCCAATGCGTTATACTTTCACAGTTACCTCCATTGTGTTATACTTTTACAGTTACCTCCCTTGTGTTATACTTTCACAGTTACCTCCCTTGTGTTATACTTTCACAGTTACCTCCTTTGATTTAGTAACCTTGTTGTATCAGTCACAATTATCTTAAATAAATCCAGTTGCCTCCCTTGTTTTAATAAGTTCAGTTCACTCCCTTGTTTAGATAAATCCACAGTTACCTCCCTTGTTTTGATAAATCCACAGGTACCTCCCTTGTTTTGATAAATCCACAGTTACCTCCCTTGATTGATATCAATCTACAGTTATATTTGTACTTCTCTTGTTTTGATCAATCCACAGTTACCTCCCTTGTTTTGATAAATCCAAAATTACCTTCCTTGTTTTGATTAATCCACAGTTACCTCCCTTGTTTTGATAAATCCACAATAACCTTCCTTGTTTTGATTAGTCCACAGTTATCATCCTTGTTTTGATTAATCCACTGTTACCTCCCTTGTTTTGATAAATCCACAATAACCTTCCTTGTTTTGATTAATCCACAGTTATCTTCCTTGTTTTGATCAATCCACAGTTACCTCCCTTGTTTTGATAAATCCACAATTACCTCCCTTGTTTTGATAAATCCACAATTACCTTCCTTGTTTTGATTAATCCACAGTTACCTCCCTTGTTTTGATAAATCCACAGTTATCTTCCTTGTTTTGATAATCACACAGCTACCTTTCTTTTTTTGATAAATCCACAGTTACCTCCGATGCCCAGTGACAAGTACAGTCCAGAATTGATTACAGTGATGGAGAAGATGCTTAAGAAGGAAAGTGATCAACGACCTTCAGCAAGTGACCTACTTCAAGACGCAGTTTTTAAAAATCACATCCCTCCAAAGGTATTGATACATTTAGGGTTAAGAAATTTTCTTTGTAAAGCAACATGATCTGCTGTCATCCCTTAATCTGTGTGAATATTAATGAAAATAGTGGTTTATTCTGGGGTTAAAACAGTCAGCATTTGATTGACATCAAATCACAAAACTAGAGCTGGAATGGATTGTATTTGATTTCAGCTGTTTATATAAAGGCTGTTTATAAATGACAGTATTGGTGATTATGATGAGGATTTATATGAAATGGTATCAGTTGTTGAATGTGTTTTGTTGGCATCTAGTAATCTTCTTCTGCTTATGAAATGAAACGTTTTGGTAATAAAAGATGAAGCACATGCAAGATTTCCAGCTGAGATATGTGTGTACTTACTGAGACAGGAAAAAATCTAATACTACCCATATTTATCCTCTGACAGGCCCCTCCCAAACCTGCACCCAAAATAGCAAGAAAAATGAATTGGTTCCAAGAATCTATGGCTCAGAGGACAGATGCTGATGAGGGAGCATCGAAATTTGATATGGAGAGCCTCATGTCGACACTGACAGAAACCCACAAAATACGACGTAGAAAACAATTAGGAAAGTCTATCATTGCATCATCACAGGTGGACAACAAAATCATGGCGTCCAATTATTCTGAAAAGCCATTTGATAAGACTAGTAAGGACTTGTCAAGTTTCCGTAAGAATGCCACTCTCAAGGCATCAGATTCAGACTTGATGTTGGCTTCAGTAACTTCAGAAGATATGGAAGAGACTTTGGCTGCTGTGGCCAAAGGTCAGCCTAATCCAGCCAAAATGTTACAGCTCGTTGTGAGGACACTCACCCAAATATTCCCTAAGGTAAGATATTATTGTGTAACCTCCAACTTTAAAAACAAAGATATTCAATAAGGTGATGTGTGAATGTCTGACTTCTGACCTCAAGAACATAGATATGCGACACGGTACTGTAAACATACTTAATTTTGGATAATTATAAGTTCATGCATCCACAATAATTATCTATTACAATATAATTAACATGGGGAAACTCTAATTAGCAGATTCATATTTAATCAAAATGCTTTCTTTAGGAAAAGTGCTAAAAGATGTTTGTCACCAATCTGACCTCTTGAATATTCATATTCCTTATGTGTTTGATTGATGTGTTAGAAGTTTGAAATGTTTTCAAGCCTTTCTTGTGGGTAGTCCTAATGGTGAAAAAAAGAATGTAAAAAGTCTGGATAGAGGTAATGGAGTCTGTACTGCTTTCAACTGTTTCTGTTTTGTTGTAATATCATCCATATCTTGAAATCCATGATAGGGATTTCTATAAGCTGCCCTAGTGTAAAACCTCCAGTTACTGTCCTCAGTGGCTGTTGATTACTCGTATCTTCACTGATTTGTGAATGCATTCATTATTACAGATAGTAGATTGATGACATAATAAGCATGGATTTCAACAGTTTTAACTTGTTGTAACTGATTGTGAAATCCTAAATTGATTGAAATTCTGACATTCTAGATGCTTGTCCCTGGCCAAGCATTATGTATTTTGAGACTAATTAAAATATCGTTTTGATATGAAAATTTTTTGTGAATTCTGGCTAGCAGTCAGCCTTTATTGACTCTGACGGTTATAATTTGTTTTGTTTGTGTAAATTTCTTGCATTGAGAATGACTGTATATATAATTCTCCAGTGTCTGTGTATGATATTGGCTCTCCTTTGTCGCTAGATGTGTGCGTATTGATCCTAAGACGTGTGTGTTTCATTTTGGAACCAGTCTTTAAAGAAGAAAAATCACACAATAATGTTGCTAATATCTACAGGATCTATTGTTTTGTCCACCTGTCATTGGCATAACACATCAACCGTGTACAACTTGAATATACCCTAGTCACTTTTCATTTTTGTGACAGCTTAAATCAACCAATGTTTCACCATTTTAATTCCATATGTATGTTGATTTAGACCTACCTAATTCCATATGTATGTTGATTTAGACCTACCTAATTCCATATGTATGTTGATTTAGACCTACCTAATTCCATATGTATATTCATTTAGACCCACCTAATTCCATATGTATGTTCATTTAGACCTACCTAATTCCATATGTATGTTGATTTAGACCTACCTATCTGAGACAAGCAAATGCATCATAGATTAAAGATCACATTTTGATATTTTAGTATCATCCAAATATTGTCATCAATGCAAGTTTACAGTGTCACCACTGATGATGATACTTGTTATATATAGAAAATACTTTTTCTCGATGATTTACAGTTGGAGGACGGATTATTTTTACGCTAAATAAAAACATATTGTGATATGCAGTTGCTGTATTCCTTTATTTTGATACATCGTGTACAGCATCTTAAAGGCCCTCAGCTTTTTGATTTATAATAATTAAAGCAATTAATGAAGATTGATTGTGCCTCTTGTTATACATGTGTTGTATTCCCAATGTTAATGTACTTTATTTGTTTATTTGTTTACTCCTCAGCAGTACTACATATGATCAGATTGATGACCTTCAACTCTTTGTGTATCTTAATGATTACCTTAATTTTAATTATGACCTTGAACTCTTTGTGTATTTCAATGATATATTGCAGGGTCACGGTGATACAGGTGACGATGATGACGAAGGACCATTTGCATTTGTAGGCGATGGTAAATACCTAATGATATTCTTGTATACACACAGCTTCTTGTGTAAATGTGACTTCAGACATCCATAACACAAATATTGTTTACTCATAAAAACAACATTTTTAATGCTTGTAGTTAAGATGTTTGACAATTGGTATCATTTCTCAATACACATCAGATAAGCTAAAGTCCATTGTTTATGATAGAACCAATACAGTTGATAGCGCAGTGCTGGTTTGATTACATATATACAAATGGATTTCACACAAGACAACAAAGGAGAATGTCCTTTCTTATGACTTTTTGGGTGTGTAAATGTGTAAAATTGTTAAGATGAATCTCTTAACTTTCCCATCTCTCATCTTATTTTTAATGTACTGGGTGGGTGGGTTTAACCTTTTTATGTGACATAAAGTTAGCAATACTACAGGTAGGTCCTTGCAGAATTTTAGTTTTTTGTAAAATGTAAAAGATCCCCTGTTGACATAGTTTGACCTTTTGTTTCCAGATAGTAGCCAACTGACTCCAGAAGAAATGCTTCTCGCCCAGATAGCCCAATTACAACGGTAAGCTTTCAAACTGTGAAGCATAAAAAAACTTAAATGCTTCACTGATTATACTTTGTGTGGTTGGGTGTGGCAGTGGGAACACGCTTCACTGATTATACTTTGTGCGGTTGGATGTGGCAGTGGGAACACGCTTCACTGATTATGCTTTGTGCGGTTGGGTGTGGCAGTGGGAACACGCTTCACTGATTATGCTTTGTGCGGTTGGGTGTGGCAGTGGGAACACGCTTCACTGATTATGCTTTGTGCTGTTGGGTGTGGCAGTGGGAACACGCTTCACTGATTATGCTTTGTGCGGTTGGGTGTGGCAGTGGGAACACGCTTCACTGATTATGCTTTGTGCGGTTGGGTGTGGCAGTGGGAACACGCTTCACTGATTATACTTTGTGCGGTTGGGTGTGGCATTGGGAACACGCTTCACTGATTATACTTTGTGCGGTTGGGTGTGGCGGTGGGAACACGCTTCACTGATTATACTTTGTGCGGTTGGGTGTGGCAGTGGGAACACGCTTCACTGATTATGCTTTGTGCGGTTGGGTGTGGCAGTGGGAACACGCTTCACTGATTTTATTTTGTGCGGTTGGGTGTGGCAGTGGGATCACGCTTCCCTGATTATACTCTGTGTGGTTGGGTGTGGCAGTGGGAACATGCCTTTCACCAAGGTGTCTGGGGTTTATTTCCCAGACATAACAAGGTATAACGCCACCTACCTGGCCACATGGGGTTTTCCTTGGATTCTCTAGTTTCCTCCCACAGTAAGCCGCCACCTGCCCTTCCGATCAGACAATCAAGAGAGATTAGTGTCAGTTGTGAAAACTTGTTTGCATTTGTTGTAAAATAAATAAAAGTATAAGTTACTAGTGTAATAATTGCCCTGGAGTATTAATTATTGGCTGTCAGAAAGTGATTGTGATGTTATTATATGGACATTGAACCTTGACATAAAGTCATGTGATATTGTCATCCATATTTTGACTGTAAAACCTGTTCAGAAGTAACTTTTCAGAGTTATATGATAAAATAAAAGTTTCTTCAATTCGTTTTATACATGATGTTTTAATGCTCACCAAAAATTAAAAACTTCGACTCGTTTCATAAAATCTCATATGAAATGAAAAGTCATTAGAGATGCTATATTTACAAGGGACAAGGATGTAGTTTTATCATGTATGGTAAATTTGAATGGTTATCTTGGAAATACAGAGTAAGAGAAACCAAAAACATTTCTTGTGACAAAAGTATGTATATATTGATTCTGATTCCCTTACAGACATAGTGTGCGTGTGATGAAAGGTGACGTACAGATGTTCCGTAAGGCTTATGATATGCTTAATCACACAGATGATGAGATGAAGTTGGAGGTAAGCTGAAACGTCACACAGATACATGAAGATATTGTCACTAAGGCACTGTATAAAATAATGGCTTCAAGAAAGATGTTAGATCTGGAAATGTTTTTGGTCACCAACTTGCATTTGCAGTGTTAATTTTTTTTTTCTATTTATTAACCCTAAACCATCGGATAGTGGGCTATTTAAATTGCCTTGCGCCTGTGGTCTGTGGTCCATGGTCTGTGGTCCATTAGTTTGTGGTCCATCATCTGTCCATCAGTCATAATCAATTCTTGTTTTCACTGTTTTTATGCCCCCGCCATTTAGCGTTGCCCATGTCCGTCCGTCGCGTCGTGTCGCGTCGCGTTGCGTCCCAAATCAGTATATACCACCTAACAACTTCATTCGGAAGGCAATTTTCATGAAACTTCATACAAATATCAAGTATGAAAAGACCTCATGCAGTGTTGAATTTCTCGGCATTCTAAAAAAAGATGGCCACCAGGGGGAGATAACTCAAAAAAGAGGAACATCATCTTATTTCTACATAATTTGGTACTTGTGGGTTTTAAGGCATAAGGAACTAATACACTCCCTCATTTTTTCCAGAGAACAAAATTCCAAATTCATGTACGTTAAATCAACTTGTCAATTTAAGTATGAAACTTAAGTTGTACATAGTTGCATACAAATTAACAAAATCATCTCTTTCGGACCTTTCACTATTATTTCACATGGGGGGGGCGGGGGCACTCATGTCTTACAGACATTTTCTAGTTTGAGAAGTAATGGATGGATCTATTTCATATGTAGGTTCCCCTTTGTAAAGTTGTGCACTATCACATTATCAAATTGATCAAAAAGGTTGACAGGTGGCCATCTTGAATATTGATAGTAAAAATTCCTTATCAGCATATCTGGAGAATTTTCAGATTTCAAATGTAGGGGCCACTTGGTCCCTAGTGGTGCATTATCTGGCTTTCAAACTGATTTTAAAAACAACATGGCTGACAGGCAGCCATCTTGAATTTGACAATGAAAGTATATTATGACTATTTCAAGGGGAGTACTGAATGGATCTTTCTCAAATTTTATATGCAGATTTCCGTTATAGTGCCCTTTAGATTTTACAATTGTCAGAAAAAGAAAATACTGCGACCATCTTTTATATGATATTTGAGGATTATTATTGCAATTTCTTGAGAAAAATACTTAAAATTTGTATAATTAAGATCAAAAAGAGAAAAGATTCAAACTTTTATAAACAAATGAAAATCAAACAATGGTGGACATCCGGATTTATCTTGGATCTCTTGTATATGTATCTATATATAAAAATACATAATTTGGTCACCTGAGACAAAGTCCCATGGTGACATGTTGTGATCACTTTTGTCCAGTGTTGTGCGTTCGTAAACAATTTAACATTTTCAACTTCTCAAAAACCACTGAACAGATTTCATTCATGCACTTTAGCAGAAATCTTTCCTGGTCTATGATAAACCAAACCAGACTCAAATTTCTCAACACTCTATATAGTAAACATAGGTTTTCCAGCATAACCTGTTAGATCACCTGAGACAAAGTCTCAAGGTGACCTGTTGCAATACCCTTTTATCCTGCTTCGTGCATTGTAAATTTTTGACATTTTTGACTACTTCTGGAAAACTCCTGAAACAATTTCAGTGATATTTTACAAAAACCTTCCATGGCCAAAGGGGCACCACAACTGTCAATTATAATTGTCCACCAGGGACCTGAGGGGCCAGGCCAAAAAATGTCAAATTGATTGAAACTTAAAAAATCTTCTTCTCAAAGCACAGGTGTGGTAGAATCAAGTAGTCTTCATAGATGGAAAGGCCTTCAGATGCTTTAACAAAATTGTAAATTTCATGACCCAGGGTCTCACATTTCTTCCTGGGTAGGAGGTTAACTTTACTATAATTTTTATAGAAAAATTGCATTTTTGAGCATAACATTGCTTATTTCCCACTGGAAAGCTCTAAGATATAAGCTGTATTTTAGCGCGGTGAAGAAAGACAAAAATGGTATGCCACATTTGTCTTCTGTCCCAAGCTAAATTGCAGCTTATACTTTCAAACACTGACCATACATTCTCTTTATCCTGCAACATTTATCTAAAATCTCGTATCAAAACTTCCAACTATTTGTCGTCCAATCTTTGTCGTCGTTGACACTAAAAGTTACCTGATGATATACACCAAAATAATTGATTTAACAGCAATTTTATGAATTTTTGTAAATATAGTTGTTCATTCCAACAAATGAAAGCTCTTATTTCAACAGTTACTAATATCTTCAAATGTCATTTCAAAGTAAATGACAAAACGATTTTGTCAAAGTAAATGCACATGATAAAACACAGCTCTATTCTGTCACTAGCCAAAACAGCAAAAATATATGTGGCAGTTGTGTTCAGACAATGATAGTAAGTTATAATTCAGGATAGTTTGTCTGCTGAAACGAGGAAATGAAGTCATAGTGAATGTAAAGCTTGTTCAGTAAATCATTAAACATCTGTTATATCTGTTTCTTCCAGGAAAAACTGATCAAGCTCCTTAGCCCTGAAGTATTCGGATTGTGTGGGGTACAACTATTCTACTGTAAAAATTTTGAGTACAATTTGCAAAAGCTTCGCGATGGAGGTCGTGGTACAACAGAAGCCTAGGATGGCTTGGCTGCACCAATCAGGCCTGGTGTCAGAAACTACGCCAATTATAATGATGACAAATACTAATAATATCACATCAGAACATCATAATAAGTCTATATATTCACTTTTGTCTTGTCCTTCTTAAAAGCTTTTAACTGCTCTCTGGTTAATTTTGTATGTATGGTGGTACATGTGCTAACAGGACAGTTAAGGTATGTATTTTTTTTGTGTGTTTATAAATCTGATTGGAAAATGATTACACTTAACACATAGTGTACATACCATAATCACTATACAAAAATTTAAATGAACATTTCTAAATTTATCAAGCCAAATTTACATTTGTGCAACCAATAATTTTTTTATTTGGTCCGTATAAAAGAAACTTTGACTAAACAAAGAATATATTTTTACTTACTTTTCCTTGGTGGACATACTTGAACTGCTGCATATATAATGGTATTGAAAATTAGATAAGCTTGGCCTCAACTTGTTTTTTTGCATGTCAGAAGTGTATGGGATTTGCCTATCCAAGTCCTCTATTCAAAATAAAATTGTCGCGATGAAATCCAGTCAACTGTGATAGAACATAGCTATGATATTAATATGTAACTGTACACCAGAATGATGTGGAATTCTTAGAAAATATAATAGGTGTATATGTCATATTTGAACATTGCATGTCTTGTATCAAACTGGTGGCTAAAGTTGTTATTTTAATTTTAAGGTGAATTTTCTACAAACACGAATATTTCTATGAGAGGCAAAATAAAAGCCTGGGCACATGTTTCCCCGTGTACAGTATTAGTAGATCTCGGTGTCAGATACTGTCACGTTGCCTTATGATAGTCCTGTTTCATACTTCATTACAAATAATGGTCATGCTTGTGGTGTCTGACAGTTTTTCCAATGTGTGATTAACGATGGCACATGATTATATGCCAGTACTTGGAAAAATATTTAATACATATCAAAGAAATTATAATGTGTGGATGTGAATTAATCTGTAGAAATTTTAGAGATATACATACATACAGTTGTATATGAGTATCATTGACTTTGAATTCTGTATCAAGTAAAATTAGTATGGATCGTAAATATGTATATCGTGTTTGTGTACTTTTTATCAAATTTTTGATCCATCATCTTTTCCTCAAAGAGACATTTTGTAAATAATGGTATTATGGACTGTATTGATTGTGTATCAATTATAGGAGGACCATTTCCTAGGACATGTCAGAAATGATTGTCTGGTAGTTATTTTATCATTCTTCAATTAGATTCATTTGATCATGTTTCTATTAATTGTACATACATGAGTTGGGTGACAAGTGATGTGGGTAGTTGGGTGACAAGTGATGTGGGTAGTAGGGTGGCAGTTGATTTGGGTAGTAGGGTGGCAATTGATGTGGGTAGTTGGGTGGCACTTTGGAAATTAATGCTTTCGCCTTTCACCTACTCCAGTTTCCTCCTGAAACATTTCAATTCGGGCCAACAAGAGCATTCAGGCCAACAAGAGCATTCAGTCCAACAAGAGCAGTTGGGCCAACAAGAGCAGTTGGGCCAATAAGAGAAGTTGGGCCAACAAGAGTATTCGGGCCAACAAGAGCAGTTGGGCCAATAAGAGAAGTTGGGCCAACAAGAGTTTTCGGGCCAACAAGAGCAGTTGGGCCAATAAGAGCATTTGATAGAGTTTCGAAACAGTGTAACATTATCGTACCTGTATTGTTTAATGTTAGAGGAAATTATTTTTTTAGATTTAGTTCATCTTTGTACAAGTATTATGGCGCTTTCATCAATAAGGTGTAACCAATAGAAAACGGTTTCTGTAAATTCTTTTTCCCGTTGATTTATGAAATATAAAATTTGTTCATTATTCCATGTCTTTCTTTTGTGACGTCACAATTAACGTGACTGAACGAAATGGTGATGACCCTCCAAAGTCTTTACTTGAATTAATGCTCAGACAAAGAGGATGAATATATGATATATAATTACATTTAGTTAACTATGATAAGATTTTAAGCTCTCAACTTCCTAAAATAGACTGACATTCATATATTCCCTCCAGTTTCACTGGTGTCTCTGACATTTGGTAAAAACACTGTAAACACCGAATCCATTTGATGTTAACATCTTTTGTTGCACAAGAGCATAAAGGACAACCATGACAGGTGTAAATCTGATTGGATGTGATTTTAGCAAGTTTCTGTGTACAAATGTGTTTTTATTGCCTGTACTGGCGTTTGTGTTAAAACTTATTCCTTACATGTTAAATGATTGTTGATATTATAAATGTATTATAAAGAAAAGCCTAGGGATGATTATTTCTCAGAATAGCTGTACAACAGTCTGAGTTTAAATGCTGGGAGTATTGTCATCTTTTGAAATTGGAAAAGACAACTGACAACCTGATTACATGATTGTTGATTGGTACATCATGACTAAATGGTGTTGTTTAAACGCCGAATAAGACAAGAACAAGGTAATATATAACACTATATATAGATTTTAAATACGATAGCATAATTTTTTACTTTGTAAAGTTTTTTACTTTTAAAGATGACATCATTGATGTATGTAAAGACGTAAAAATTTTCTAATACAGCAGAGCATGTTTTATTAATGTGTTTATTTGTATCTAAATCTGAAAATGAGTCGATAGAATATACACAGGAATTGTACCTCCCTATAGTAATGGTTGTATTCAGATTGATATGTGATGTTTGAATGAATTGAATATATATTATATGAAATCCTTTTTAATAGTAATAATAAAATAAGACTATACCATGATGTAGTTTGTTTCTCAATAAGTTTTATTCTGACACAGAATAATACAACACCATTAATGTCTGTTTATTTTTTATTTATTTAGATTTACTTTATTATTTCATCCATATCTAGTGTAGATCTCCAAAATACCCTTTCTCTTTCTACTGACAAATTTTTCTGTTGTCTCATATTAAGTCCGATGGTGACAGACAAAAATCTGACATATCATGCACCACTAAATGCAGAGTTGTTTCCCTTGTTACATTTAGTTTCACTCGGCCTACTAAATACAGAATTGTTCCCCTTAGTTTCCTGTGTATCACTTGGCCTACTAAATACAGAGTTGTTCCCCTTAGTTTCCAGTGTATCACTTGGCCTACTAAATACAGAGTTGTTCCCCTTAGTTTCCTGTGTATCACTTTGCCTACTAAATACAGAGTTGTTTCACTTGTTACATTTAGTTTCACTTTGCCCCACTAAATACAGAGTTGTTCCCCTTAGTTTCCAGTGTATCACTTGGCCTACTAAATACAGAGTTGTTCCCCTTAGTTTCCAGTGTATCACTTGGCCTACTAAATACAGAGTTGTTCCCCTTAGTTTCCTGTGTATCACTTGGCCTACTTATATACAGTGTTGTTCCCCTTAGTTTTCAGTGTATCACTTGGCCTACTAAATACAGAGTTGTTCCCCTTAGTTTCCTGTGTCTCTGTTTGGCCTACTATATACAGAGTTGTTCCCCTTAATTTTCTGTGTATCACTTTGGCCCACTAAATACTGAGTTGTTCCCCTTAGTTTCCTGTGTCTCTGTTTGGCCTACTATATACAGAGTTGTTCCCCTTAATTTCCTGGGTATCACTTTGGTCCACTAAATACTGAGTTGTTCCCCTTAGTTTCCTGTGTATCACTTTGGTTTACTAAATACAGAGTTGTTCCCCTTAGTTTCCTGTGTCTCTGTTTGGCCCAGTTGATGCAGAGTTGATCCCCATAGTTTCCTGTGTATCACTTTGGTTTGCTAAATACAGAGTTGTTCCCCTTAGTTTCCTGTGTATCACTTTGGTTTACTAAATACAGAGTTGTTCCCCTTAGTTTCCTGTGTCTCTGTTTGGCCCAGTTGATGCAGAGTTGATCCCAATAGTTTCCTGTGTATCTGTTTGGCCCACTTAATAGAGTTGTTCCCCTTATTCATCTGTTTAGCCCAGTTAATATGGAGTTGATATCTACAGTTTCCTGTGTATCACTTGGCCTACTAAATACTGGGATTTCTATCTCTCCGCGAAGTAAATTTGCAGCAGTAGGGGATATTAATTTGGGCTCTGTCTGTGCATCCATCCATCTATTCAAGGGCTTTTCCAGGCTATTACTTCAAAACTGTTCAACTCAACTTCACAAAACTTGTACATATTCAGTTAGTGCTCAAGTTGTGCCTTTCGCTATTGACAACATTCCATTTTTTATTTTTTTTTTTACTATGAAAATATAGTAGAACAAGAGGCCCAATGGGCCTGCAGTGCTCAACTGGTATATATATACACACAAGCCAAATATTATGCCTTTAGGCCTTTTTAGTTCAGGAGGAAAAAACATTTAAATGTTTTACACAATTTGACCCCTTTAACCTTGAAAATAAGTCAAGGTCATTTCTTTTTGCAAATTTTGTTAGGCTTGGTACTAGAAACATACCAGCCAAAACCCATGCCACTAGGCCTTAAAGTTCAAGAAAATTCTTTTAAAGGCTTTAACAAATCTAACACTTGTGACCTTGAATATAGGTCAAGGTCATTTCTTTTTGAAAACTTTGTCGGGCTTCACCCTAGGAATATACCAGCCAGCCAAATATCAAAATATTTGGTCCGTTGGTTATTGAGAAGTTGATAAAAGAAAAAAATTGACACTGGACGGATGATGGATGTGGAACGCAGCACCACGGCATAAGCTAAGTTGGCAGTTTTGACCAGGTGAGCTGAAAACACAAAATTAGTGTTTACTTTCTATTCCAGGCTACAACTTCAAAACCATTCTACTCAACTCATAACTTTGATTCTTTATGACTTCATGTATTATTCAACAGATCATGGGGTATTGCATAAATTTGTTCATGGACAATACCAAGCTCTATTCAAAAATCAAAATATAAACTCTTACTACAAGGTTGATATGAAAGATATATATATATATATATATATATATATATATTGTTGAAGTTGAGGAAATGCAAGAAAATTTAATTGATAATTAACAAAAGGAGACAATCACATTTTGCACTAGTACTTTCACTCTATTAGATCTTCAGGTGATAGTAGCAGTACACAACTGAGTGACATCACCAATTGTTATACTAGTATGTGTGCATCATATTTAGGTTTTACACCAACAGCTGGGTGCAGGGGATAACGCCCCGCTTTGCAGCACCATGTTGATTCCATTATCTAGCTTTAGCAGACAAAATATTCCTCTCAAGGGTTTTTTGCCAAGAACATATATTAAGATTCCATCTTAATGCTTTGATAGAGTGTAAAATTCCAGGCTTTATATTTTGTTTCCCTCTTAAGTTGGAAGTATTCTAGAATAAATTCCATAGATTTTGGAGATCATAATAGTCTGTCATCAGAGTGAGTGATGTAAGATTTTCCGGTTATATGATGAAGTATCTGCTGACCGAGATGATAAAACACAGACTGATAATTAGGTCACAGAATTTAAGAATAAAGAACAAACACTGACAAATGATACATCATAGCTGGTAATTTAATACAGTTGAATTCACATGATGGGGATGATTAAACACGGGTCAAACTGACGTCGTCTTGTCAAAAGTTTAAATCATAGTCCAAGTATCAGGAGCAGCAAGCACACAGAAACTGTAAAACTACAACAAGGAATATAGGGTCTCACCCCAATACCACGGCACAGAAATATTCTGACACAGTGAGGTGTACTCCGACACAGTGAGGTGTACTCCGACACAGTGTGGTGTACTCTGACACAGTGAGGTGTACTCCTACACTCTAGTGTGACAGTGAGGTGTACTCTGTAAAACTACAAGGAATATAGGGTCTCACCCCAATACCATGGCACAGAAATATTCTGACACAGTGAGGTGTACATTAACACAGTGAGGTGTACTCCGACACAGTGAGGTACTCTGACACAGTGAGGTGTACTCTGACACAGTGTGGTGTACTCTGACACAGTGAGGTGTACTCCAAAACAGTGAAGTGTACTCCAACACAGTGAGGTGTACTCCGACACAGTGAGGTGTACTCCAACACAGTGAGGTGTATTCTGTCACAGTGAGGTGTACTCTAACACTGTGAGGTGTACTCTAGTGTTACAGTGAGGAGTACTCCTACACTCTAGTGTTACAGTGAGGAGTACTCGGACACTCTAGTGTTACAGTGAGGAGAACTCTGACACTCTAGTGTTACAGAGAGGAGTACTCGGACACTCTAGTGTTACAGTGAGGAGTACTCGGACACTCTAGTGTTACAGTGAGGTGTACTCGGACACTCTAGTGTTACAGTGAGGTGTACTCTGACACTAGTGTTACAGTGAGGTGTACTCTGACACTAGTGTTACAGTGAGGTGTGCTCGGACACTCTAGTGTTACAGAGAGGAGTACTCGGACACTCTAGTGTTACAGTGAGGTGTACTCTGACACTAGTGTTACAGTGATGAGTACTCGGACACTCTAGTGTTACAGTGAGGTGTACTCTGACACTAGTGTTACAGAGAGGAGTACTCGGACACTCTAGTGTTACAGAGAGGAGTACTCGGACACTCTAGTGTTACAGTGAGGTGTACTCTGACACTAGTGTTACAGAGAGGAGTACTCGGACACTCTAGTGTTACAGAGAGGAGTACTCGGACACTCTAGTGTTACAGAGAGGAGTACTCGGACACTCTAGTGTTACAGTGAGGTGTACTCTGACACTAGTGTTACAGTGATGAGTACTCGGACACTCTAGTGTTACAGTGAGGTGTACTCTGACACTAGTGTTACAGAGAGGAGTACTCGGACACTCTAGTGTTACAGAGAGGAGTACTCGGACACTCTAGTGTTACAGTGAGGTGTACTCTGACACTAGTGTTACAGAGAGGAGTACTCGGACACTCTAGTGTTACAGAGAGGAGTACTCGGACACTCTAGTGTTACAGAGAGGAGTACTCGGACACTCTAGTGTTACAGTGAGGTGTACTCTGACACTAGTGTTACAGTGAGGTGTACTCCAATACTCTAGTCTTACAGTGAGGTGTACTCGGACACTCTAGTGTTACAGTGAGGTGTACTCGGACACTCTAGTGTTACAGAGAGGAGTACTCGGACACTCTAGTGTTACAGAGAGGAGTACTCTGACACTAGTGTTACAGTGAGTTCTTGGATGCTCACTACAGACAAAGAGTACTCTGACCACTATTATATCACACAGAATACTCTGTGGTTGTAGTATCACAGTAACTGTATAGCTTGGTGCAATTTCAAGTGACACAGATATTGGTAACAATCACTGATAATCTTAGGTATCTGTCAATCTCCAGTTTTCATGTAAAATATTTTTCATAGATAAAAATGATACATTATCAATTATCTGAGGTATAAAGAAAGCTCTCTTCCATAGACATTGTATACTTATAAATTAGTTGAACAAAAATATTGAAAATAAATTTAATTATTGAATTTAAAGACTTCACATTTATTACAAAAAAATCAAGTAAAAATTGTCTTTTAAATGGCATTTTTAAGTGTTTTAAGTTAAAACATCCTTCATATACATTACACTTCACTAAAGTACGGTATAGACACAGTACAAATCAAATTAATCTTTTGAGCATCATCACTGCCCCAATAACTGGGTATCTGGATTTCTATATACAACCTTAGTCCAAAACTCAATATACACGTAAGTTTTATGGGTCAGAGTGAAAGACAAGAAGTAATTATTTACTGGCAAATCTACAATCATTCATAATTGTAAGATGACATCAACACCGGTATCATTCTAAGTTTGTGTATAAAAGTAGTAAGAATGACCTTGCAATTCACCTACAGATAGACAAGAAGAAATTTGTATTATGCTGACAGATCTAGAATAAATATTTAATACAGGTATGAAATGAGTACACATAAAACTCTATTTAACAGATACCGACGAGAGAGAACAAAAAATACACTTTGAAAATTTTTTGATGAAAATTTATTGACTTGAATTGTTCATATGTCTAACTTCTGATATGACAAGAAAAGAACAATAGCACCATTGTGTTTGTAATAACAACAGATTTTCATTGCGTACTGAATGTACAAACCTGTGTTATGTAAAAAAAAAAAGATGCCCATCAATTTGTGAAATATTGGAAACATAAAACAGCACAACCACTAAAATTAAAAAACTAGTCTATCAATAGCAGTGAAAACCATGACATTAATATATTAAAATTCAAAATGAAATAATTTAGTTTGAAAAAATCTTGGATAAACTCATTGTTTTTTAGGCATCAGTTTTTATTCCATCTTTTAATCATTCACAATTTGATTCAAAGGGCATGATCATTTAACATACAGCAAGGTGCTTTAAACACAGGACTTGCACACAAACATGTTTTATAAAGAATTCATATACAAGATGAATTAAATAAGTTTGTCTGATACAGAAGAAGATAAATCATGGTATGAAGAGATGAGAATGTTCAATAATACACTGGATTTGTCAGGATTTTTGATTTGTAATAATTTTTACAAACTAGGTATACATCAGTAACAAGATACATATAAAACAGAGTGCGAACCAACACAGCATACAAAATGATGATTATATATAAAAATTGATGACTTTAAAAATTGTAATAAAAATTATTATACTATATACACTAAACTAATTATCATACATATGAATTACACAGCCCCAGGAGTTAACTTGCTCTGGTATAATATCGTATATGGACACTAGTGCTAGGATATACTACCACAGGTGAGTACAGATTACCTAGCTAGGTCTCGGTATCCTGCCATCACCTTTTACACTGGGTATGGAGAATAGCATATGAAACAAAATCCGTGTCATGGCCCATTTTACTAGGTAGAAGTATAGACGACTAAAGGCCACAGCAGCCCTTTATCATGACTTATTGTAATCTGGAGGACTAAAAAGTCTATCTAGGTCGCAGTGATTCACTCGTAAATTGTTCTAGTATGGTGCAGATTCTGTGTTAAGGTCTCTTTGACCTTGTCTGGACTTGAAACTGGCCATGATTAGATTCTGTATTAATGTTGTTGTGACCTTGACATTGTTTGTTCTCGGCATAATTACAGATTTTGCATCTAGGTCGCTGTGACACTGCCACAAATTGTACTTGGCCAACCTGCAGATTCTGTAGGTAGTTAACTGTGTCCGTTTTTAGCCCTGGCCAGTTTTACAGTTGTATATGCGATGATTTCACACATGTGTACATCACACATTGATACAGCTGCACATACACATACATATATATTCTGACATGCAACACAACTGAACTACAAATGCAAATAATTACCCCTAAAAAATGACAGAACTGTAGAAAATGCACCTTAGTAACAGAACAAATGATCTTCCAAACCATAACAACTATGGGAGAAATGACCTGAAAACAGATGAGACAAACCAATGTTTGAGGTGATAGCTTTCATGATCCAAATGATTTAATTTTCCACAATAGTGAATACAAAGATATCCATTATCACAGAAATACCAAAAATAAGGATCTTCTCTTATTTCATATTTGTGCACATAGCGGAACTTGTCTTTCAATATCAGTGAAGCATTGTTGAAACAATGCAGCTAAAATAATGATAGTTTAAATATCCTTCAACAAAAAGAAATGATGAAATAAATTAAGTTTTCATCACAACAGATTCTCACTACAAAACTGCGCTAAACACATATAAAAAGAAGACCTGGCATTCTCACAACATCAAAAATAATTACAACCAGAGTCTGTCGTGAACAATCTTACGAGACTGGGGACAGGCGTCAAACAGAAAGACAGGATAAAGGGGAGTACCATGGCACAATTAAAAAAAAACCTACAACTTGTCACATGCAATTGAAGGTATAGGTTCAGTATACAGTTGTCACATAACACTAGAGAGAATACATCACTAGGTTTTACACTTGAAATAGCTATCAGACTTGTCCCGTATCGCTTGTAGATACTCATCCATTCGATTATTCAAATCATCAATATCTGTAGAAAGTTTCTCTAACCTCTTCTTGTTTGTATTAAAGTTGGTATTCATTTCTGAAAAGAAAAGATTTTAAATGTTCAGACAGACCACTCAAAGTTTTCTTTTTTGTTTCTCTATTCTAACTGATGTATAATGATTAGCGTGAAACTTAAGGCTATACAACAAAATCACCTACTTAATATAATTTGTCCACAGTGCATTAATATTAACAGGTTCATCCAGATTTCCGCTTGAAATGTTACATGTAAAGTGCCAATAAGTTTTATCCCACTTCCAATGTTTTACATGTTAACAGTATATGCCTTAGTCCTGGTCTTAGAAAGTGACCTTTGTCATTGGAATTTTTTTTAACCCTTATAACACATCAGGATTAACAATGTATCATCAAATACTAGGGGATTTGAGACCCCTGGATTTCTGGAGACCTCAGAAAGAATAGATCAAATAAATTATAATTATGGAGCATCAGAAAGTAAACTGTAAATCTATTAACTTTATTTGGTTAAGAACTGTGACCCAAGCTAACAACTTTCAATAATCAACCTTTCAAGCTAAGATGGAAGTACACCAGCAAAACAACAATTAACAAACGTAACTTGTAGCTTTTAGTTTTTACACAGACTCCAATCTACATTTATCACTCAATGAATAGTTGAAGGTGCCCTTGGTTATAAATACCTCTCAGTTTGCTCAGTTTGGTGGTGGTGTCCCCTGCCAGTCGGTCAGCTTTGTCCTTGAGATCCTGAGCTCGCTGCTGTGCCACGGAAGTCAGGTTGTATTTGGTGTTGAGCTCAGTGGCTGTGTCTGTGTACTGGGTAGCTAATTCATCAGCTTTCTGTGTTCAAGATCAATAATAGTTTAGTTACAACCCCTGATATCAATATATATCCACTCAGTTCTGAATCAAAATTGACAAACACCTGTTATACAAGTTATGAATGATTAGCCGATATATGATTAACTAGCAGTAATATACAGACATTGATGCATAGATCTTTATTTAACAACAGTCCTCTGACCACAAAATAAAAGTGTTAAAGATATACAAACCCTCTCAGCTGTGGTGGCAAGAGTAGATGCATCCCGAGCTGCCTCCTCTGCTCTCGTCACCTTACGACCATTACCAATGTACTTGTTACCAAGGGTGATCAGTCGGATACGCAGTTCTTCTAACACCTGTAGGGATTTGTTAGATTTCTCTGCTGCTGCTGCTGTTTCTGACTCAATCTACAAAAAATGCAAAAATCACAAACCTTCCATGAAAAATTATGCATAAATGATATGCATAAGACAGCAAGAGGCCAAGCGGCCTGAATGGTCACCTGAGATAAGTACTGTTGAATATAAAGCTTAAAAAGGTAATATCAAGTGTCATGAAAAAGAAATTGTGACACTGAATATAGCAAGCCAGTGTCAATACATGCATACCATCAAAACAGTCATCCTATACTATTCTTAAAGAACTATTTCCAGTGGGAGATAACCAACATTATGCTCAAACAGTCATCCTATACTATTCTTACAGAACTATTTTCAGTGGGAGATAACCAACATTATGCTCAAAAATGCTAATTTTCTATGAAAATTACAGTAAAGTTTTAAAAATTTCCTCCCCACCGGGAAATGTGAGACCCTAGAGCCATGGAATTCACAACTTTGGTAAAGCACCTTAAAATGCTTCCATTCATGGAAACCATTTGATTCTGCCATATCTTTTTGAAATTTAAGTCAATTTGACCCTTTTGGCCTGCCCCTCAGGCCCCAGGGGTTGGGGACTGTATAATTCACAACTTTTGTTCATCTTAGACCAGGAAAGGTTTCTGCAAAATTTCATTGAAATTTGATCAGGAGTTTTTGAGAAGTCAAAAATGTTAAATTGTTTACAGCCAAACGAAACACAACGCCTGATGTAGGTGATTGCAATAGGTCACCATTAGACATTGTCTCAAGTGATCTAACAAGCATTTTCAGATGTAAGTCTGTCGGTCGGTATAAAACCTTAATCTTGTGAATATGTATCCTTGATTCAATGCAGTGATTTTGACCTAAAATCCTTGTTTAACTATGTGAAATTACTGGAATCCAGAACACTGAGATGTTTAGGATCTGACAGCTTTGTTGAAGACTTCTCTTTACAATTTATATAATTTTCGGTTCTTTTGCTTCTATTTGTTAACCACACATAGATTTAACTACAAATGATACATGGAATATGGTATCAAATGGCGATTTTGTGAGATAACTATTAAACAGGATAGCCTTTCTATTGCCATGAAGACGTACCTGTGTCAGATCCCTTTCTGCATCCAAGATGTCGCTGTCCGCCTGGTTAATGGCACGATCTGCAGCATCCTGGGCACTTGTTGCACTCTGCAAATTATCTAACACATCTTCTGCCTTGCCCAGTATGGAGTTGGCATCTGCCCTGTAAACATGTAACGTAAGGATATAGAGGTGATCTTTACTGCACAAGCTGTACATTCTAATGTTTAACATACACAATGTCAAATAAAGAAAATTTCATTCAAACACAAGTCATAGCAAGGTAATTCAAAATGAAATGCTGAAACTTAATGCTGAATCCTTCCTCTTGTACCAAAATATGAAAATTAAAAAAGAATTCATGACAAAATAAACAGAAAAATATGTGAAAACATTTGTCTTACTCCGCCATTTCAGCTTGATTTTTCAGTTTCTGTGCCAAGTTCAAGTCATCACTAGTTGCATTGAGGATGACATCAATATTTTGGAGACCTTGAATGGTTTTGTTGATCTCATCAGCCAGAGCAGTGATCTGTTCTGGATTCAGAGAAATGCTCATGGCAAGAACTTCCTCAGCAATCTACAGGAAAATTACAAGTATATTTAAAGCTCATCGTAACTAGTGTTACGGTAATACAATGACCTTCATACTACAGCACTTAATCATAATATACATGGTGAAACTCCTCACACATTTTAGACATCTCTTCTACCACTCGTTTGTAAATACCGAAATAATGAATGGTCTGTTGAATGTTTAAAGTTAAATCTCAAACTTATATACTATGTATAAAGTTTTTGATAATCTAATAAAGTGCAAATTCAACAATGAGTGAAACTGAACAGCTTGGATTGCTATTAAGATGATGAAATTTCAGTCATGTGCATCACAAATGAAAGCATGAAGATTAGACACAATGTCTGAAGATGTAAGAAATCTACTCATTTCCTAAACCAGCAGACAAAGTGCTATCCACCAGTCAATAATCCGTGTTTATCCAGATCTACACCTACATTTCTGATTTCTTCTGGTGTTCCTGAAGATGGTAACAAGACGTCTGCTACTTTATTGAGAAGAGTTTCCAACATAAGGCGAGCCATCTCGGTCTCATTCTTGGCACGAAGTGCAGCATTGTAGGCCATGGTGGCTTCGTTCTTAGCCTCCTCAGCTCCTTGTTGTACTGTGTTAATCTGTAACAAAGCAGATGCTATGGATAAGTTTACTGGTCCACAAACACAGATAGTCTTATATCTCTCTACAGCCAGCTATATACATAACCACATACTGTTTACGTAGTAATCATGGGAGATTTACTTTCACTCAAAAACCATCAACTATAGTGCGAGATGAAATCCATGGCAAATATTTGCTACCTGAGTAGTATAAAAAACATTTGTCGGTAAATCTTTTTAAGGATCTACCCTCACTGGACAAGCTAGAAAGGTTTTGAACTAATGAGAGACATATACTAGTAATAATCATAAATATTATGTAATGGCGTGTATTATGTTGACATACACTGCTGAGGAGATTATTCGCATCATCTTCTTTCATGGCCAGCAGACTCTCAGCATCCTTGGCCAATTTGATAGCATCTTCAGCCTTGGTGACTGCTCCATCATCGCAGCCTACTCCGCCACACTTGTCACATCCTCCACCTCCACAGATGTCATCACAAGGGTCACCACGCCCATCACAAACCTGTAGTAAGACAGCATGATGTAACAAATCAATAAAAGCTTTGATTCCTATACCACAGACTCAAGTTTACACTCTAGTGATGATAATGAATATCAGATGTAGGTTCTTACATCTCAATCCTAGCTTGTTGTGACTAACAGACTTTTGTTTACTTTTGAATACTAGATGAATCTATGTTGTAGCCACTAACCATTTCATTGATGTCAGCTATTCTGTTAGACAGACCACTGACTGAAGCATCAAGACTGGCCAAATTCTCTTTGTTTTCAGCTAACTGGCTGTCAAACCTATCCTTTCCCTCTGCCAGTAGTCTTTCTGTCTCCGATGTGATACGTTCTGCTTCATCCATAATGGACTGAGTATTGTCGATTTTGGCTTGTGCCATCTGTGATCGCTGCTTGGCCTCTTTAGTGATATTATAAGCTCCTGCAAAAAACAACATGATTTTGTCATTAGATAGTACTTGGGAATGTTTGTTAACTATCAAAAAAATATCTTTAAAACATGAATGCTTTCACTCCCATGTTTATAAGTATCAGTGTTTGAAAAGTTTCTAAATGATAACTGAGGTTTTGTTGATCGAATTATAAAGCATAGGTCCAAGGTAGGTGACATTTGTAGAGAAGTTTATCAAAATCCCCAAGAAACTTTCAGTTACATTAATCAGTGTCTTATGTTTACAGGAATGTTGCTGCATATTCCGGGACTACAACAAATCTGTTTACATCATTATCGTTTAATCAGTATACAACCCACCTTCTACATCCTTGGCACGGATGGCTGAAGCATTCTTAACGAGCTGGTCAGCCTTGAGTTTGAGGTCATTGACTCGTGTCTGAAGAGCACGAATGTTGTTGTTCCCCTGACGAATATTGTCCATCCTGTTGTCCAGTCCTGTCTCTGTACTATCAAGTCTATCCATGCTTTCTGTCAAGTTTTGTCTGCAACATTTACAAATGTTTTGAGGATACAGATTCAGGAGTAATTAAAAAGAACAAACATGAATACAAAATTCATAATTTCTCACATACATTTTATATCTGAGAGAAAACTTCAAAATACCACATGGAAATATATGTCATTGCCAAATAATAAAGTTGTGTTTACAACATATTAATAAAAGTTCTTACTGGAAAATAACAAATTCCTAGTTGTCTCCCCTGTAATAAAGATTTTACTGAAGGAAAAATATTTCAGCTTGCAAAACATGTTGCATACAAACTGGGGGTCCCTGCAATTTTGGAAAATAGGATGTGTCTATTTGAGGAGAGGAAAGTACAATATAGTCATTGAGTAAGTTTAAAAGACAGTATCTTAATTAACTCTATAGAACGAAAAGTCTATGCCAGGACACAATCAAGTGTTTAAAAAATTTGATAATGGAAACACTATTTGAGATGGATTAGAAACTCATTTTGTCGGCCATCTATTTGTAATAAGCTGACAGGCCTAGAAGTGCCACAAAGAATAAAGGTCAAACAAAAATTAAGTTCACAGAACCACCATTATTTTAAGACTTTACCTCAGCTGCTTGAGAATGTCCTCCAGATCCTTCATATCTGTAGAGGCTACGCTAGCACTGTTTACAATCTGCCTGATTTCGTCCATGTTTTGTTCCATCTGTCTGAACTCCTTGTCAAAGGCCCTTTCAGCACCTGTAGTCTTGATCCTTGTAGCATCATCCAACAGTCTGGATGTCTGGGCTGAAATAAAATTAATTTTTTTATGTTTTACTTGTAATATAAAAGTATTTGTCTACTATTAAGGAACTAAATCTGTTTTCATGAAATGGTCTTGTGTAAATGATTTCATGTCATAAAAAAATTTGATTTGTCCTCAATATGCTGGAGATAATGAACTTATTATTCATGGTATCACTTGAATACATGGTAATAACTATTAAACTCTTTACAGCTATAGCTTCCCTGTTTTTGTATAATAAATAACAAGAGCAGGCAATAAGTGACTTGGGCAAAAATACAATACAATATGTACCAGAGAGGTCGCGGATGATTCTGTCCCAATTGTCAAAACAGTCTCCACACGGTTTACAGTTAGGTAGTTCTCCAGTGGTACCTCTAGCACATCGGTCACACTTGTATCCAGTAATACCAGTCAGACATATACACTGACCAGTACGACGATCACACTGAGTTTGGCTGGATCCTTGACCATCACAATCACAGGCTGAAAAGACAGATCAACTTTTACATAATCTATACATACTAAAACATTTACAGAATTACGAACCATGCTCAAAATAAAATATGTTCAAATACTTTCTGTTACCTTATTAATCCAGATTATTTACAACATCTATTGATACAACGATACTCACGATAGCATTCCCTAGTCGGGTCTCCCCAGTAGTTTGCTGGGCACTCACTACAGTCCAGGCCTCCTCGACCATCTTTACACTGACACTGACCATCAAACTGTAACACCAGAAATTAACAAGTAACCTTAAATTGCAAGAATAGTAAAATATAGTTTTATTACATAGGAAAAAACATGTTCATGAAAATATATCATACAGTCTGGTCTTTCCAGACACACAGCTGCCTAGGGTCTAGATACAGAGTCTTGCACAGTCCTGCAAGCACAAATCTTTTATGACTGTCATAACAAGGCATCTTGCCTTTTTCAGTTTAAGAAGAGAGCATGAGATTTCTCTTCACGAACAGAGACTTCTGAAACAAGGGAAACAACTCCAAAGATAATTACCTAAATACTGATCTATGACAGTAACCCTATGTGAAACTACAAGTTGCAGGCAAAGTCCTACCCCTTACTTGCTCTTCAAAAAAACTAAGATAAAGTTGCATGAAGCAATGACAATCCAGTTTCCTACAAGTCTATCAAACAACATGAAGAACATGCTATACTGTACGTAAGATGTATAAATCAGAACGATGAAGATTTGGTTTAAAGATTCTATTACAGAGAGGGAACCCCCATTAACAAAGCCTTATCAAAACATTTTAGGGTATGTAACCTCACAGTGTTATATGAGGGAACCCCCATTAACAAAGCCTTATCAAAACATTTAAGGGTATGTAACCTCACAGTGTTATATGAGGGAACCCCCATTAACAAAGGCTTATCAAAACATTTACGGGTATGTAACCTCACAGTGTTTTATGAGGGAACCCCCATTAACAAAGCCTTATCAAAAAATTTAAGGGTTTGCAACCTCACAGTGTTATATGAGGGAACCCCCAATAACAAAGCTTTATCTAATAATTGAAGGGTGAACAAAGCCTTATCTAATAATTTAAGGGTATGTAACCTCACAGTGTTATATGAGGGAACCCCCATTAACAAAGCCTTATCAAAAAATTTAAGGGTATGTAACCTCACAGTGTTATATGAGGGAACCCCCAATAACAAAGCCTTATCTAATAATTTAAGGGTATGTAACCTCAGTGTTATATGAGGGAACCCCAATTAACAAAGCCTTATCTAATAATTTAAGGGTATGAAACCTCAAGGTGTTATATCAACATTAAGAATACCTTCTCAATTTCCAATCAAAATTGTTGAAGTTTCAAAAATTAGCTGAAAGAACAGACAACCACTTGTTTCTTTACTGAGTATAGCATCAGGACCTGTTAACCAGGATCCTACAATTAACGAATGCCTAGTTGTTGCCTACGTGTATCTGATCTGTCTCCATAGTAACCCTAAAGGCTTATAAGACTTACCTGGTTACACTCTGGTCCTAAAGAGCCCTCAGGGTCACATCCACACGAAGTACAGCCTTCTCCACTGGTGATGTTCCAAAAGCCAGCTGCACATTGGTCACAACTCTGGCCTTCCACATTAGGAAGGCAAGGACACTGACCACTCTCCCTATCACAGGGACCACTGTCACGGTCGGTTCCATAAATATCACAGACACACTCTAAAACACAAAATCAGAGATCAGTAACATAATTATCACAGACACACTCTAAAACACAAAATCAGAGATCAGTAACATAATTATCACAGACACACTCTAAAACACAAAATCAGAGATCAGTAACACAGACACACTCTAAAACACAAAATCAGAGATCAGTAACATAATTATCACAGACACACTCTAAAACACAAAATCAGAGATCAGTAACATAATTATCACAGACACACTCTAAAACACAAAATCAGAGATCAGTAACATAATTATCACAGACACACTCTAAAACACAAAATCAGAGATCTGTAACATAAATATTACAGACAACCCTATTCTTTTCTTTATTCTTTGAGAAATGATTCACTTTAAACTACTTTCTCTTTGGGTTCTTTGGTTCGTTACAAACATCTAATTGACTATATCTATCTGTAGGTGACAGATGTTGATGCTAATTCACAATTTCTCTCTTATGTAACACCTCTTTATAAATCTGCTGAGAGCACCAACTTACCTTTATATCATAGCGCTACATTTCTTTGTTGTAGTGTAACTGTACTTATATTATCTTTACAGCTTTGTGTTGTGACTTTGTCATGTTAACATTATCTTTACATGTTAACATTATCTTTACAGTTTTGTGTCGTGACATGTTAACATTATCTTTACAGTTTTGTGTCGTGACATGTTAACATTATCTTTACAGTTTTGTGTCGTGACATGTTAACATTATCTTTATAGTTTTGTGTTGTGACTTTGTCATGTTAACATTATATTTAGTTTTGTGTTGTGACTTTGTCATGTTAACATTATCTTTATAGTTTTGTGTCGTGACTTTGTCATGTTAACATTATCTTTATAGTTTTGTGTTGTGACTTTGTCATGTTAACATTATCTTTACAGTTTTGTGCTGTAGCCTAGCGTAGATCATCATAGTAACTTTACTATTACAATTTTTTTTTTATGTTGTAGCGGTTGTCATGGTAACCTTAACTTTAACATTTTTGTTTAAGGATCACGGTGGTAATCTTACCTTTACAGCTTTGTGTTGTAGCATCACCATAGTAACCAGGTTTACAGCGTTCACAGTTAAAACCCTCAGTGTTGAAGAGACAGAGGAGACACTGTCCTGTGGTGGTGTTACATCCCCCTGGTACATCTGGGTCAATGTTGTTATTACATATACAGGGTTCACATGTACCGTTCAGCTTGCTTGGATGACCAAAATAGTTATCAGCACAGCGGTCACATCGTGGAGCTGTTCAAAGTACAAATTACGGTTAACACTGATAAGGTCAAATATGATATACAGAGCAACTATATAGAACTTTTTGACATTTCTAACACTTGTTAATCAAGGTGCTGACTTAACATCAAGATAGACCAACATTCAGTCTGGAAGACAATGAGTGAAATAAGCTATTGTTAAACATTCTTTTTCACATGATTCATTGTAACACAGGAGAGCTCCATCTACACCAGAAAACGTTTCTAAAAGCTTGACATACCTTGGTAGCCTGGTCTACAGTTACACTGTAGGTTACGATTATATGGATCTACACTACACGAGTCTGCATGTTGTATAGGACTGTCTGGTCCACCAGGGCACATACAGGGTTCACATGGAATGCGGTAACTGATACGAGGGTCACCATGGTATCCCGGGGCACATCTAATCAGGATAAACATGGGAGAAAAAATCTTGAGTTCACGTTTTAGAAATTGGTATATAAATGCAGAAAGAACATCTGATGTGTGTGAAATTGACATCTGCCTTTTTCTCCCCTATAACTTTCTTTCTCTTTATAAGTATTAAATGACTTACGATTCACAGTTATTTCCCACAGTGTTGTCCCGACACTGAAGACAGGCTCCGATGTCATTTGTACATGTATCAGCATTACCGTTACACTGACAGGGTCGACAGCTGGGGTAACCATAGTAACCATCAACACAGCGATCACACATCCTGCCGCCTATATTACGCCTACACAGACACTGGCCACTCTGCTTGTCACAGAAATTGTCCTGAGATCCCTCCCCAACACAATTGCAAGCTGTAACAAGAAACAAAATGATTACTGCATCATTTTTCTAAATCTATAAAGTATACATTGATTACATTTTATTTGTCACAATTAAATCAGAGTAATAATGGATTTTTCAGAATTCTAAAATAAAGATGTACTTGTTAGGGATTGATCACTAAGCATCCACTCTTTGTAACTTCTTTCTCATGTGAAGGTTAACAATTTTACAATATATAAAAAAAAGTTAGTTTTGTAATATAAAAGTTTATTAAGCTAAACTAAAAAAAAATTCCAAAATTTCTTTAACAAAGTTTATCTTGAAATGTTTCTCAAAATCAATGATTCTATTTCAAGTTTTATATTGTGATGTCATAACTGACAGCTCACTGATGGATTTATGATAATAAAATCACCCAACTTACGTTTGCAGCCATCAGGTCCAAAGTCGTAAGTTCCTGGTGCACATCGGTCACATCGTCGACCAACAACGTTGGTTTTACAGCGACACTGACCACCAGCAGGGTTACATTCAAGGTCTACAGAGCCGGTCGAGTCACAGTTACACTCTGTTGTAAAAAACACAACAGCTACCTTTGTAAACACCTTCAAACTGATATTTAATAGATATTCATTTATCCTGACCTCTTAGAAAATTCATGTGTGACATTTCAATGATTACACTATCACCTACCAGCAGACACGTGAGCAACAAAGCAAGGTAAGAAGTGTACACAATGGAAACTTGACAGAAAATAATCAACACACTCGATCGTGTGGTTGAAATCTAATGTTTGCAAACATGTGTCATTCAAATCTACAATTTTTCACATGTATATATAAAGGGCTTTGTTTGAACAATACACTTTTGATATTCATTATATTCATGTCATGAATCTTTCTGAAGCAAATTAATTTTTCCATTAATATGATATCACATGACCTGTTTTAGTGTAGTAAAATTCACCACCCAACAGTGTGCTATCTCCCCTTACCAACAGTGTATTATCTCCCCTTACCCAGGGCTCCATTGTGGAGAACAGAAGAAATGCTGAAGGTGAGGTTATAACACAGATCTCTTGGTTCCTCCTGGAAAGCCTTTAACTGTGAGTTATAACAGCCATAACGCTGGAACTCCTCCTTAAGGAAGCTAGGGTAGCCTGGGCCATAGAAGATGGGCACTGTGTCCATGTTGGGGATTAGGACAATCTATAGCAATAATATCAAATTCTATGTAGGGAAATGACATAAATATGCATGAAATCTTAAGGACTCCCAAAATTTATGAAATTATACACTAAATTACTGATCCTTGAAGTCCATGGACCTCTAATTTACATTAATTTGTACAGATAAACCTAAGATAGGAACAGCTACTTAATGTCACCATCGGTATGTTACTGGGACAAAGATTTAAAAATTCTTCATAGAATTAATATCACTACCAATGATCCAACAGATATGAATCACTAAAACACACAGAATTTACTTGTTAAGAAAGTGTTCTGTAAGACTTACTGAATCAATATTGAGCGCAGCATCTGGTGTTTCAGCATTGGTTTTAAAGCGACGGAAATCAAGCCTGATGGTGTATTCCTTTCCAGGCTCTAGACAGGCAGGTGGAGACACAACTGTGTAACTTCGGTCTGTAAAACAACAGGATAGGATCATTAGCATATATCCAACAGGACACAGGTCCTTTTAAATTACCAAGATTGTCACAGGTAAGGAACAACATTATAATTATTGTAACTACTGTACTTACTAGTCATGAGATTGGTTACTTTCTCGTCATCTGATGGCATGTGGTTTGCACATGGTCCAAACTCGTTGACTGGCCCTGGACGGATAACATAGACACGTACATCCTCCCAAACATCCTGCATCTATTGTGTAATATATAAAAAAACATTGCTGTAATTCTCTTTCAAATTAGTGAAAGAATTTCAATGGATTTACTACAAACTGAAAACTTATTCATTTTCTCTCTGTGCAAATGGAAAATGTCTACCCTAGTATATTTTATCACATACACAAAGGTTATATCCTTTACCTTGTTAGAATTAACAAAACACCTGTAATAATGTGACACTTTATTGAAAATGAAATCATTTCTAAATTCTACACAAAAACATCCAGAATATAACAGCACATATAAATAAATTGTACATTATCAATCTGACATCTAGGTAAATTATCAATCTGACATCCAGGTAAATTATCAATCTAACATCCAGGTACATCTGACATCCAGGTAAATTATCAATCTGACATCTAGGTACATCTGACATCCAGGTACATTATCAATCTGACATCCAGGTACATCTGACATCCAGGTAAATTATCAATCTAACATCTAGGTACATCTGACATCCAGGTACATTATCAATCTGACATCTAGGTACATCTGACATCCAGGTACATTATCAATCTGACATCCAGGTACATCTGACATCCAGGTAATTATCAATCTAACATCTAGGTACATCTGACATCCAGGTACATTATCAATCTGACATCTAGGTACATCTAACATCCAGGTAAATTATCAATCTGACATCCAGGTACATTATCAATCTGACATCTAGGTACATCTGACATCCAGGTACATTATCAATCTGACATCTAGGTACATCTGACATCCAGGTACATTATCAATCTGACATCTAGGTACATCTGACATCCAGGTACATTATCAATCTGACATCTAGGTACATCTGACATCCAGGTACATTATCAATCTGACATCCAGGTACATCTGACATCCAGGTAATTATCAATCTAACATCTAGGTACATCTGACATCCAGGTACATTATCAATCTGACATCTAGGTACATCTGACATCCAGGTACATTATCAATCTGACATCCAGGTACATTATCAATCTAACAACCAGGTACACCTGACATGCAGGTACATTATCAATCTGACATCTAGGTACATCTGACATCCAGGTACATTATCAATCTGACATCTAGGTACATCTGACATCCAGGTACATTATCAATCTGACATCCAGGTAAATTATCAATCTGACATCCAGGTACATCTGACATCCAGGTACATTATCAATCTGACATCCAGGTACATCTGACATCCAGGTACATTATCAATCTGACATCCAGGTACATCTGACATCCAGGTACATTATCAATCTGACATCCAGGTACATCTGACATCCAGGTACATTATCAATCTGACATCTAGGTACATCTGACATCCAGGTACATCTGACATCAAGGTACATTATCAATCTGACATCCAGGTAAATTATCAATCTGACATCCAGGTACATCTGACATCCAGGTACATTATCAATCTGATATCCAGGTACATCTGACATCCAGGTACATTATCAATCTTACATCTAGGTACATCTGACATCCAGGTAAATTATTAATCTGACATCTAGGTACATCTGACATCCAGGTACATTATCAATCTGACATCCAGGTACATCTGACATCCAGGTACATTATCAATCTGACATCTAGGTACATCTGACATCCAGGTAAATTATCAATCTGACATCCAGGAACATCTGACATCCAGGTATATTATCAATCTGACATCCAGGTAAATTATCAATCTGACATCCAGGTACATCTGACATCCAGGTAAATTATCAATCTGACATCCAGGAACATCTGACATCCAGGTATATTATCAATCTGACATCCAGGTAAATTATCAATCTGACATCCAGGTACATCTGACATCCAGGTACATTATCAATCTGACATCCAGGTACATCTGACATCCAGGTACATTATCAATCTGACATCCAGGTACATCTGACATGCAGGTACATTATCAATCTGACATCTAGGTACATCTGACATCCAGGTACATTATCAATCTGACATCCAGGTACATCTGACATCCAGGTACATTATCAATCTGACATCCAGGTACATCTGACATCCAGGTACATTATCAATCTAACATCCAGGTACATCTGACATCCAGGTACATTATCAATCTAACATCCAGGTACATCTGACATCCAGGTATATATTTCTATTTTTTAATTCTAAGTCCTCAATAGATAATTAATGAAAATGACAGGAAGTAAAGAAATCAAATCCAAAGTAAAAAATATAAAAGGTAACCTTCAAATCAAACAGTAAAAATTACGAACAAATTGTAATATTCATACTTAACCCACCAACAACAATTAATAGCCAAACCTGCTTGAAGAAGACCACCACTATTTACATAGATATGTAAACCATCAGTGTTATTCTAAACACAGGTTTGACTTTATAAATTACAACAAGTTACTTACCGGGTTCCTTTGTGCATTAAGAATAGACGGTAATGATTATAATGAAGTTTGTAAATTGAATAAGCGATTATCTCTTTATACACAACAAAAGTTGTAAAGTGAATTTTATGATTACAATACCAACAAGCAATATGTTGTGTACTTCGTTAAAAAGATAAAATAATTTATTTTAAAATTCACATTAAAATTATATCTTATTAGAAAAAGACCAGTTGTATCCAACAAAACCAGAAATAATTCTGCCATCTGATGCTCAATGGGAAACATCCATTTTTTCCTACATAATCAATAAGCCATTTTGCGAAACCTTTTTTTTTCATGGAAAAAAGACTGGATTTTAGTAAATGTTTTTTACATCACAGACTTATTATCACTTCTGGCTATGACTTTTGGTAAATTTGACATGTGAAATATATGTGAATAATCACTACACAGTGTGGCTAGTTGTTATGGGTCGGTGATAACAAACATGACTAAGGAAATGGCACAACATTGTAAATCCAGTTCAAGACAATTACCGCTGGGTTGTATCTGATGACAATGTCATAATCCATCGGGAAATCAATGTTGTTGACGATGAACTCAATCCTATCGCCCTCGCTAACCCTCATAAAGCCTTGTCCAGTCCACTGCTGTCTCCAAGGCAGTATGGAGTAGTTGTAGGAAGGAAGGGTGTACAGTCTGGTTTTCTGTCAAACAATGACAAACAAGAAGTTGTACATCACATCACTAACTAAACATTGACATTTCAAGACATCAAGAGAATCAAAAAGCTTTTCCTTACAAAAAGTATAACAAAAATTAATTTTAAAGTTAAATGTCACGAGAACCAAAACTCTAATAAACCCAAGATCTATTGTCCTTTATATGTTGGGCTTCAAAAACCAAAATTACTAATACAGATATATATAAAATATTCCTACCCCGATTCCTCTAGCATCTTCTGCCTCGTATCGGAAGTAATCCAACAGTGAGAAGTAGTATCCTGTGGCCGGTTGGTTACACTGACGGCCGCCGATGTTTGGTCGACAGATACACTGCCCATCCTGGGAGTCACAGACCTCGGACTCGGCCCCTCCCAGGTCACAGTTACATGGAGAACATCCAGTTTTCTCACCACTCAGGTTCCAGAAACCAGGCTACAATAGTCAATGAATACAACCATGAACGGTACACTCATCGTTTCTCATAACTAACTCATCTGACTTCTAAAGAATTTTTTGATCAAGTACAGACTTATGTAAATTTTACATGGAAGTAACAGAGAAAAGATCAACATAATTGAGAAAGCATTTTAACATAAACATTAAACAGGACAGTTTGACAGATAGAAGAAAAATGACCTAACTTCAGTATTAAACATCTATCTGGGGGTTTAGAGATCTCTCTATTTTGTGTACTCCATTTCCAATTTCCATACAATTAAAATCTATGAAAGTAGAACAAACGTTTTTTTGTTGTTGAAAATACTGAATATTTGCAATGATAAAACTGCAAGATTCAACTCAAATATGTCACATATCATCTCTATTACATGCAGTTCTTACATGGTATGTGTCACATTCCATGTATGTCACAGGCAGATCTTACATGGTATGTGTCACATTTCATGTCTATCACAGACACAACTTACATGGCATGAGTCACATTTCATGTCTATCACAGACACAACTTACATGGCATGAGTCACACTTCACTCCTGTCACGTATCTTTTACACAAGCACTGTCCAGAATCTTTTTCACAGCCGTGGTTGCCAATGGTCCCTAAGTTGTTACATATACAGGCTGAAAAAAATTATTATTATTACTGTACCCATACTCTAATATAAAACAAGAGTAAGTATCTTTCCCACAGGAGGTATCGCTGTATGTGGTGTTTTATTGGACTGAATGAGTTTCGGCTTGTATTAGTATAAAAATTGAATAGAAATTAAAGCTGTCAATCATTAGAATAGATACTTACTGTCACAGCCATAAGGGTTGTCTGAAGTCAGATTGAAGTGTCCATCTTTACAGACATCACAGCGTTTGCCCGTGACATACTGTTTACAGGTACAGCGACCAGCCTCCAGGCCATACGCAGGATCAGTGTGGCTATCACAGTTACCTTGGTACTGAGAACCATCAGGGTCGCAATCACAGGCTGCAAGTATTCATAACAGACAAAACTATATATCTCTGGGTCAAAATCAATGGCTGGAATAATATGGACCAGACAATAATTTATCTCAGGGTCGCAATCACAGGCTGGAAGTATTCATAACAGACAAAACTATATATCTCTGGGTCACAATCACAGGCTGCAAGTATTCATAACAGACAAAACTATATATCTCTGGGTCACAATCACAGGCTGCAAGTATTCATAACAGACAAAACTATATATCTCTGGGTCACAATCACAGGCTGGAAGTATTCATAACAAACAAAACTATATATCTCTGGGTCACAATCACAGGCTGCAAGTATTCATAACAAACAAAACTATATATCTCTGGGTCACAATCACAGGCTGCAAGTATTCATAACAGACAAAACTATATATCTCTGGGTCACAATCACAGGCTGCAAGTATTCATAACAGACAAAACTATATATCTCTGGGTCACAATCACAGGCTGCAAGTATTCATAACTGACAAAACTATATATCTCTGGTCGCTATCACAGGCTGGAACTATTCGTAACAGACAATCATATATCTTGAGTTGAAATCATATACTGGAAGTATATGTAATAGACATGCTAAATACAATTTTTTGAGACCTTTTTCTTCTGTGTTGGAACTCAAATATCTACCTTGGCCCTACTACTTACGTTGACAGATGTTTGGATCAGGGATGGGGTTTTTTTTGGACCCTACTACTTACGTTGACAGATGTTCGGATCACGGATGTTTTTATTTAGACCTACTACTTACGTTGATAGATGTTCGGATCACGGATGTTTTTATTTGGACCCTACTACTTACGTTGACAGATGTTCGGATCACGGATGTTTTTATTTGGACCCTACTACTTATGTTGACAGATGTTTGGATCACGGATGTTTTTATTTGGACCCTACTACTTACGTTGGATGGGTTTTTTTTTGGACCCTACTACTTACGTTGACAGATGTTTGGATCATGGATGTTTTTATTTAGACCCTACTACTTATGTTGACAGATGTTCGGATCACAATTGTTTTTATTTGGACCCTACTACTTACGTTGACAGATGTTCGGATCACGGATGGGTTTTTTTTTGGACCCTACTACTTACGTTGACAGATGTTTGGATCACGGATGTTTTTATTTGGACCCTACTACTTATGTTGACAGATGTTTGGATCACGGATGTTTTTATTTGGACCCTACTACTTACGTTGACAGATGTTCGGATCATGGATGGGTTTTTTTTTGGACCCTACTACTTACGTTGACAGATGTTTGGATCACGGATGTTTTTATTTGGACCCTACTACTTACGTTGACAGATGTTCGGATCATGGATGGGTTTTTTTTTGGACCCTACTACTTACGTTGACAGATGTTTGGATCATGGATGTTTTTATTTAGACCCTACTACTTATGTTGACAGATGTTCGGATCACAATTGTTTTTATTTGGACCCTACTACTTACGTTGACAGATGTTCGGATCACGGATGGGTTTTTTTTTGGACCCTACTACTTACGTTGACAGATGTTTGGATCACGGATGTTTTTATTTAGACCCTACTACTTATGTTGACAGATGTTCGGATCAAGATTGTTTTTTTTTTGGACCCTACTACTTACGTTGACAGATGTTTGGATCACGGATGTCCTTGTTTGGATCCTGGTAGTAAAAGGTGCGACATTCCTGACAGTTCTTGCCCATGGTGTTGTGTTGACAGTCTATACAAACTCCTCCACTGATTTTACCCGACTGCTCGTAAACCGCCGGGTCAAATTTACAATCATCTGCGTGGTTGTTACATTTACACTCTGAAATTAAAAGAAATTTTACAATGTATTTTCTCTGATGGATCCAACACAATTCTGTTGAATAGTAGTATCTTTTTTGCATTTTATTTTTAAATTATTTATTTTATCTAATGGGATAACACTGCACACTGACAGGATGTCAGATTACGGAATGGCTGGATTACATAAGTTTACGCTACCATTGGTATTTCATTGTGAATTGCTCTAGAACTAGAAGAGTATCATTTTACAAATATTGTGAATTTCTCTAAAACAACTCAAGTGCATCATTTTACAAATATTGTGAATTTCTCTAGAACAACTCAAGTGTATCATTTTACAAATATTGTGAATTTCTCTAGAACAACTCAAGTGTATCATTTTACAAATATTGTGAATTTCTCTAGAACAACTCATGCGTATCATTTTACAAATATTTTGAATTTCTCTAGAACAACTCATGCGTATCATTATACAAATATTGTGAATTTCTCTAGAACAACTCATGCGTATCATTATACAAATATTGTGAATTTCTCTAGAACTCCAGTGTATCATTATATTTGGAGTTACTTTAGTTGTAAGTAGGTATATAACAGGCCAGGTTACATTAACCTGGACTTACTCTGGCATTCAAATGGTTGATTATGTCTAGCAGGCTGCCACGGTACATCTTTGTAGCCAGTCTTACATAATTCACAGTTCCTTCCCATCGTGTTGTGTGTACATTCACACTGGCCATGTACCTGTATAATACACATTTACATTAATTTTCTTTATTTCTCTGGGTTTGAATTTGATGTGAAATTGATATAACTTATCAACAATTTAGGATCAATGTACTTAAACAATATTGGCTTGAATTATTAAATACACATTTACAACAATCACTAATTTTGTTTATTTCTCTGGGTTAGAATTCGATATGAAATTGATATAATATCATATTAACAATTTAAGGATCATCTTAAGCGTAGTTAAACAATGTTGGCTTGAATCATTAAGAACAAATACCAAAGGATACATATAAATGTTTAACTTGCTTTATAATTGATTTTGTTAAATCTTAGATTTTATTAGGTCCCTGATTTTTTGCTGTTTTATTGGAGATGATATACCAAAATACAAATAATCAACTTTACAGTGTTATTACTGTGGCACATGATTTCAGATAAAATCTTTTAATAAACTGACAAACAATTCACACATGTATTCAATTAAGAAAACTTAACACATGTTTTTGATAAAGATGAAGACAAAAAGAAAACGCTGATCCCAAACAGTATATGTAAAAAAGTTGAATCATTACAGATTTGTTTCAATCTGAAGCTCTTGAAATGATAAGATGAAGCTTTTATAAACACGGACGTATCATTAAGTAAGAGAAATATTGTTGTGTTTTGTGGGATAATCGTCCTCTTGAAATGGTAACATGAAGCTTTTATAAACACGGACGTATCATTAAGTAAGAGAAATATTGTTGTGTTTTGTGGGATAATCGTCCTCTTGAAATGGTAACATGAAGCTTTTATAAACACGGACGTATCATTAAGTAAGAGAAATATTGTTGTGTTTTGTGGGATAATCGTCCTCTTGAAATGGTAACATGACGCTTTTATAAACACGGATGTATCATTAAGTTAGAGAAATATTGTTGTGTTTTGTGGGATAATCGTCCTCTTGAAATGGTAACATGAAGCTTTTATAAACACGGATGTATCATTAAGTTAGAGAAATATTGTTGTGTTTTGTGGGATAATCGTCCTCTTGAAATGATAACATGAAGCTTTTATAAACACGGACGTATCATTAAGTTAGAGACATATTGTTGTGTTTTGTGGGATAATCGTCCTCTTGAAATGATAAGATGAAGCTTTTATAAACACGGACGTATCATTAAGTTAGAGACATATTGTTGTGTTTTGTGGGATAATCGTCCTCTTGAAATGATAACATGAAGCTTTTATAAACACGGACGTATCATTAAGTTAGAGACATATTGTTGTGTTTTGTGGGATAATCGTCCTCTTGAAATGATAACATGAAGCTTTTATAAACACGGACGTATCATTAAGTAAGAGAAATATTGTTGTGTTTTGTGGGATAATCGTCCTCTTGAAATGGTAACATGAAGCTTTTATAAACACGGACATATCATTAAGTAAGAGAAATATTGTTGTGTTTTGTGGGAAATGAAATGGTAACATGAAGCTTTTATAAACACGGATGTATCATTAAGTTAGAGAAATATTGTTGTGTTTTGTGGGATAATCGTCCTCTTGAAATGGTAACATGAAGCTTTTATAAACACGGATGTATCATTAAGTAAGAGAAATACTGTTGTGTGGGATGATCGTGCTCACCATTCCTGAGTGGTTGTTGTACCCAGGTACTGGCACACAGTTGGAAGCATGACCATAACAACTGCAACTTCCTCTCACAGTCATGTCATAAATGGCATAGTAGTATTTCTCCTTGATTTCATGTCGGCTGTCTAAAAGAGTGTCACCTGAAAAATGTTGATAGCATTTCATGTTAAAATCATTATCCTTATAAGGATAAAAACACTTAATAATGTAAATCTATTGATTTAGTTCACAGGTTGTTAATTTCACAAGAAACAAAAATTTGGGAGAAAAATTCAGCCTCACATTGACATTTAATGTTAAAATTCCTTTTTATAACTGGAGAAAAAGGATAACACAAAAATGAATAGTTTCGTCTAGTTTCATGTAACATACACAAACTGTTTGTGGTGACCAATTACAGAGATAAAGTGTACATTTTTTCACTAGCTGACATGACACTGTGGATTTATGAGGTCACAAATGAGTTACAGTTATAGTATGTGTATTATATTATTTACATATTCTAGGAACACAGCATTATAAATGGCTGGTAACTATTATTAAAATGAAATCATATATCAAAAGACAATCTTTTTAAGCACTGAATCTTGCTTTTGTCCATCTCTTAGGGTGATGAACTGAGTTGCTCTTCACACAAATTTAATAAACTGCAAACAGTTCATGATGAAATTGTCTCAAGAGCAACTTAATTCATCACGCCATGAAATTGACAAAAGTAAGATTTAATGATTATAGTTCAGTTCAGATGGTTTGTTTTCAATACTTTGAACAAATCCATGTCTGCAGTTACTAGAACTTGTGCAAGCCTAGAACTTGTGCAAGTATAATGAATATAGATAAAAATTATTCTAAATAAGAAAATGATCAAATTGTATTACTCAGGCAAAATACAATTACGTGACACATTGAATTAAAAAAGAAATACAAACAAGGTAAAAAAATTGTAAAAATTGATTTTGCTGCAGCCATTTTTACGACGTGTATTTTGTGGCCTTTCTCCGTAACCTATGTATCCATGGCATTACAAGCTTGTCAAGGAGCAGTTCTGTATCAAACATTGTTCAGTTGGCACTCTTAAGTCCTGCTGGGAATTTTCATTTTCAAACAGAGGTAGGTTAAAAAATGTTGAGCAGACAACATTTGCAAGGTCTCTAGCAGATGTCAAAATGTCAAAATATGGAAAACAAAATTTGTTGTGCTAAAAGTTACTATAATGTCATATTCTGATTAATTTAATAATTACTAGATATAACATTTATCTTTATTTATTTATATCCTGTAAACCTGGAGGAAATTTGAATACTATATTGAGTTTATTCAAAGTTTAGCATCAAACGTTTGTAAGGGTTCTATCCCCTTACGGACTCTGTAAAGGATTCTGTGTTTTCCTTACTAAGCATACATGGGTCACTGTGTCAAACGCCACATAAAATGCTTTTTTGCTTACCAAGTGTGTGAAGTTCGGTAAAGTTAACTCGGAGGTTTGTCAGCTTGAGCAGATTTTGTACATTTACACTGTAAGGATCACGTACTGGGATAAATGGAGGCAACACTCGGAAAATTACCTGAAATATAAAAAAATTCTGAGTGATAACAATTGTACAATTGTAACAGTATCAACAAACAGCACTCATCAGCAACCTCTAATTAATATCTCAACTAACGTTAGAAAAATCAAGTGAGGTTTTTGTTCTGTATATGTCTTTTATTTTCAAATATAACTAGAAAATGTCCGTAAAACATAAATGTCGCTGCCATCAATTTGAATTTGTTTATTTGGTTATTGGGAGGGGGAGGGGGAGGGGGAAGGGGGGACTTCTATGAAAAAATGCATGTTTTAAATTTGAAGCAATTGATGGTTTTCTATACATAACAAGGATGACCTTGGCCTTCACATTGTGCCCCTGAAACACAACATGTCCAAGGCATGCTCATGATTGACCTTTATAAAGTTACAATCTAAAATCTGTCTGGGTGCTCGCATCAATGGGAACAAGATGCAAAATGCCCCCTTCCATTTAATGGTGGGGTGGGGGAGGTTAAAAAACACAGTCTGGTGTTTAAGCTCTTAACTACAATGTTGATATACAAAGAAAACATATACAATCAAAGAGGCTGGAAATCTATCCTCTCTTGTTTTGCTGTTTGACCTATAAGTCATGGCATCTATTAATCAATTAAGTATGTACCATATGGTACATGATGTAAGACAATAAGACAGGTGAAGTGAGGTGACAAGATCAAAGGGAGACAACCTCCATGTAATATGTACTACACAGTAGTAGGAATACCCTGTACATGTAGCTGTGGTATTACTGACCTTTGACATCTCTACAACAGACAGTCTCTATTATTACAGCAAGCTTGATCTGAATTCTCTATATCAGCAACATATGATCCCGGCGCCAACAGAAGCAGAACTAATTCATGATGGCATGCATGGTTGTGATCAACGAAATTTATATAATTATGAAAAAGTATGACATGTTTATAAATCTAGCATGTTACAAAATATCCAGCTAATGAAGATGATTGAAGGCAATAAAACGAAGTAATTTATCTCAAGTGTCAGGTTCCTTTATCTTTGATGAATAACATGATACAGAATTTATCTGACAATAAGGCTATGTCTCTGGTATAAGATAAACAATGTAACCTATATTTTCAAGGTTGTCCCTCGGAACCTCAAATATTATCAATGTACAACTAAGGAACCTAACTTATACATGATATAACAGTAAAACTTATCAATTTTAAGGTCCATTGTCAATTAAACAAGTCATAAAGCAGGTTTAAGAGAGTAGAGAAAATTCTGACTTTGTTTGCAGTTTTTCATCGACAGATCACCGACGTTCCAAGAGAGACACTGCCTAGTAGGCTCAGAGATTGAAATCTTTCACCAACTGAACAACCAACCAACAAATCAGAAGTAAAGTGATGGCAACTAATTAACCATGGTCTTTGTGGAGGATAAATGCAGTAAAAGGATGTCCATCTAGTCGTTTATTAATTTTGTAAATTTTGTTTAATTTTAAAAAACATGCATGTTTGACACTAACCTTAACATGAGTAACATACATAAACGACTGAGATATGTTTGACACTAATCTTAACATACGTAACATACATAAACGACTGAGATATGTTTGACACTAATCTTAACATACGTAACATACATAAACGACTGAGATATGCTTGACAATATCCTTAACATGAATAACATACATAAAATGCTGAGATATGTTTGACAATATCCTTAACATGAGTAACATACATAAAAGGCTGAGATATGCTTGACACTAACCTTAACATGTAACACATAAAACCTTAACATGAGTAACATACATAAACGACTGAGATATGTTTGACACTAACCTTAACATGAGTAACATACATAAACGACTGAGATATGTTTGACAATATCCTTAACATGAGTAACATACATAAAAGGCTGATATATGTTTGACACTAACCTTAACATGAGTAACATACATAAAAGGCTGATACATGTTTGACACTAACCTTAACATGAGTAACATACATAAAAGGCTGAGATATGTTTGACACTAACCTTAACATGAGTAACATACATAAAAGGCTGAGATATGCTTGACACTAACCTTAACATGAGTAACATACATAAAAGGCTGATATATGCTTGAAACTAACCTTAACATGAGTAACATACATAAACGACTGAGATATGTTTGACACTAACCTTAACATGAGTAACATACATAAAAGGCTGATATATGTTTGACACTAACCTTAACATGAGTAACATACATAAACGACTGAGATATGTTTGACAATATCCTTAACATGAGTAACATACATAAAAAGGCTGATATATGCTTGACACTAACCTTAACATGAGTAACATACATAAAAGGCTGATATATGTTTGACACTAATCTTAACATGAGTAACATACATAAAAGGCTGAGATGTACTGCTATGATGAGAGGACCATCATTCCGAACTATCCTTTGATAAGAATAAAAAAAAGTTATATGTAATATTTTATTGTGTTTAGACATCTCATAAAATATTTCTTGACGAATGTACCTCTTATGAAAGCAGTAGATATTAATTTAAACATTTTACAATATATTGTCAAATTGGGAATTCTTTTTGTACAATTAAATTTTCACTGCATCAAATATCTTGCCGTGTGACAAACAAATATTTACTGCAAGGCTGTCATAACACACTATATATAAATGCCTCACAATTTATCAAACATTATATTAAAAATATTTGCATATTTTGGTGTAATTTTAAGGACATTTGACATGTTTTGTATCCAGATGCTTGTTAAAGCATAGGTGTATACATTTGTGTAAAACTGACATTTCAGCTGTACAAGTTGAGAATTATTTAGCCTCACACATTCTCACTTTAATGTATTTGCAATGCAGACCTATTTTAACATGGTGTGTGGGTAATCTAGTTTAACCATATGTACAGGCTATAGACAGCAACAGTCGGCAATACATTGCGTTAAATCATATTTCATATGCATGTACATCTGCTCTGTATTTCTTGTATTATACGAGAGTTAAATTTCAGTATTTTTCAAATACTGTAGTTTGTCATTTTGTCTAGAAAACGGAGTAAGGCTCACTTTATAATATAAATATTTTTACCTGCATAAAATGGTAAATCTCTATATTGAAAGCTAAAACATAAAAATTGATGACTTCAGAAAAGTTATATCATACGACCATGGTATCATAGAATGTGTAATCTATTTATAAATGCCATTTAGTGCTACTGTTGATTTTTGTTGGGTTGTGCAGTAAACACAAAGGTCACATTCATCACCTGTCTACATGAATCTAAATGACGCCACAGTAGAATGAATGGTCATAAAAACCAAATCAACAGGTATTTAAATGTCAGACTCTTCTGAGAGTTTGTACTATAATCTGTCAAAACAAGAGCAAATTCTTTTTGATAGTTTTAATCCCGTTTTGTGTATTTTTCTACCATTTACATCCATGAACATATACAAAGTTTCATTTGAAATTGTAGTTCTGGTTGAAAAGCCTCTATAACTTATAACCTGTATATCTCTTTCTCATTTCAATTTCTTGGTAATATTCATAAAGCAAAAGGCCCAAAGGGCCTACAACGCTCACTTGGTATATCAGCCAAATATCATGCCTCTAGGCCTATGATTTCATGAGAAGTTATGTTTGTAGGGTTTAAGAAATTTCTTTTGGCAAACTTTGTCTGGCTTCGTCCTGGGAACATACCAGCCAATTATCATTCGACTAGGTGTTTTAGTTCATGAAAAGAGGCTATTGCATGGTTTCAACAAATCTAACCCTGTGACCTTGAACATAAGTCAAGATCATTTATTTTTGCAAATTTTGTCAAGCTAAATCATTTAAACAACTTCTTCTCATGCCTCTAGGTCTATGAGTTCATGAGAAGAAGTTGTTTAAAGATTTTAACAAATTTGGCACATGTGACCTTGAATAGAAATCAATGTCATTTCTTTTTGCAAACTTCGTCGGGCTTCATCCTGGGACCATACTAGCAAAATATCATGCCTCTAGGCCTTTTGTTCATGGGAAGAAGTCGTTTTAAGGTTTTAACAAATCTGATCCCAGTGACCTTTTAATATATTTCAAGGTCATTCCTTTTTGCAAACTTTGTCAGGCTTCATATTAGGAACATACGAGCAAAATAACAAAACATTTGGTCCATTGATTATTGAGGAGAAGTTGTTTAAATGAAAAAGTTGATGCTGGACATCTGACGATGGATGATGGAAGCTGCAACACAGCATAACCTTATTTGGTGCTCTGGGCCTGGTGAGCAAATAAAAGTAATTTTGCTGAATACCTTGAAAGTCCTTTTTTCTCAGAAAAGACATATATTCATCTTTTTAATCACATGTGTTTTGAGATTTCTGAGAAGTTATTTAAGAGTTCTGGATGATATCTGTTGGAATCTACTTCTGTCAGCTTTGGAGGGAAGTGAAACACTCACTTTACCAGATGTACTCACATAACAAGCAAGCAATTTGCCAGTGAGGATGGCAGCCCCTTACAAACAAAAAACCTAAACCTCCTAAGACAAGTTCTTAAGATAAACTTCCTTTCTATTATAATTTATAAAGTTACATGCACCTCTAGCCATTATGTATCATAAATGATAGAGCTGAGTCAGACAACTTCAGATGTACCAGAGTTTTCACTCTGTATATAACATAAAACTTTCAACTCTCTCAATCTATAATCAGATTTCTTTTACAATAGCTAATACTGAATAAAGAAAGTGTTTTATTTTCCAATTAAATAAAAAGTGTTTTCAATAATCTGTGGGTTTATTGAACCGTTCAGACTTACGACAAGAAAGACTATTTATATGGTGTATTGTGTTATATATCACTAAAATCCTTCAACAGCACATTCTTCCTCAGTTTATCAGTAATTGTCATCAGAGAGTGTACTGGGGTGACACACTTACAATACCTGTCTCCTATAGCACCTTTTGTATTTCTCGGTGAACATAATGACCAGGTCACTGGACACTTAAAGTATCAGATCACATAGCCTATATATATATATATATATATGTGTGATTTTTTTAAACCTTTGTAAAATCGAGGAAACCAACATGCATGTTTTTAAATGCTTTATCAGCAATACTGTTCCTGAACTCAAACAGATCTTAAATGCACAATGTGAGCATGTACACAAGTTGTCTTACATATAAAATGTACAACAGAAAAAAGATCCAACAATACAGACAAATCTGTATAGATGGTGATTCTCCTGTACAATGGATTCCTTCGGGAATACAGAGTCCAGTCCAAAATCTAACAAAGTAAACGGAATAGAGAACCGGAAAATATTTTCAGAAGATCTTGGCAGGTGTAAATGGTGTTTATTTGTTTCAGCATACTAGGTATGCTGTCTTCAGAAAATATGAAATGATTGAACATAAATGGAGACCTATGTCGAGCTAAATGGATCATTAATTGTGCAACGAGATCTCTAATCCCATGGAGATCTTTGGTCTATAGGCCTTATAATGCAACCCATAAGTCCTTCATACAGACCTTTTGGCCTCTTGCATCAAGATCTTTTCTGATCTAGATCTCTTAATACCAAGTCCTAGACCTATATAGATCCTTTTGAAATCCTAACTTATACCAAGATCTTTTCTGATCTAGATCTCTTAATACCGAGTCCTAAACCTATATAGATCCTTTTGAAATCCTAACTTATACCAAGATCTTTTCTGATCTAGATCTCTTAATACCGAGTCCTAAACCTATATAGATCCTTTTGAAATCCTAACTTATACCAAGATCTTTCTTGACTTTCTAATCTACAAATTAAACAGACCATTTGATCTAAGCCTAAGACATCTTTACCTCTTTACTTACTTATCAAGATCTATTTTTGACCTACTAACCTACTAAAAGAACTTCTGACCTCCTAACTTTTTATGACTCCTAACTATTATCATGATATCATTGAGATCTTCTGATCTCCTAAGCTTCTTCAGATCTTTCTACTTATATGGAAATCTTTATCTAACTGTAATAAAAGGATAGATATTGAAATGGATCTTAAATATTTCATATAAAAAGAAACATTCTCAGATTTCAAACAAAATGTACTTATATATTTACAGGACTTTCAGTTAAACAATTTCAAACTTTAATAACGCTGAATTCTAACATAATACCAAGCCCCCCAGTACAGAGAGAGTCAGACCATATCTTTATCTGTGGTTTATGGGCACTAACTCCCCACACCACAAACATACTTCTAGCCTCCTATTTACACTATACACCAATCTATTTACTTATGTGAACCATGACCTATTTCATAAACCATTAAAATTGTAGTCTCTCTTCAACCCCTATGTCTCGAACATCTACCCCTGTCCTAAATATCTGTTCCTCTGTCCCAAATACTTATACCTCCGTCCCAATACCTACGTCCCAAATATCTGTACCTCTGTCCCAAATACTTATACCTCCGTCCCAATACCTACGTCCCAAATATCTGTACCTCTGTCCCAAATACCTATACCTCCATCCCAATACCTCCATTTCAAATATCTGTACCTCTGTCCGAAATACTTAAACCTCTGTCCCAATACCTCCATCTCAAATATTTGTACCTCTGTCCCAAATATCTTTATGATTATATACCTTAGGGTACTGTATGTCTGAGGCAGACTTTCATGATTTTCTATTATACCCTACCTATCAAATCTGCATGTACCATAATGGTCAGGACAGGTCAGAACAAATTTGTGTTTCTAGCACCAAATTTAAGTGTTAACATTATCTATATGATGTGCCATCACTACCTGGCAGTCATCTCCACCAGTCACAAAACGGAATGTATGAGGAAGACTATATCCTCTCAGTGTTACATCGCTGGGCTGGGCGGAGTAGGTATGCTATAAATAGCATGATGCACAGTCCTCCCCATCTCCTGATAATCCAACAACTACAACTAATAATGCCAGAACCAAACCCAGTATTGACTTTGGCCTTTACAAATAAAACCAATACATACTGCAACCCTGCCCAACAGTCTTCACTTATACTGCACAAGGCTTCAAATCAACTTTTTGAAAATTGTGGAAATGTGTATAAGAGAAAACAAGAAAATTATGAAAGAAATCAAGAATAAAACTCAAAATAGTTCCCCCCCCTCCCAATATTAACTTTCCAGGAATAATAAATGATCTTTCATGATAGCATTTTGAAAATGGGGAAAAAATTGGCCCCCCCCCATCCCCTCACTACCTGTTTCTGGACCCACTTCTCTGTATTCTAGATCCAGCACAACACTGAGTTACTGAGCAGTGTTCAGGAAAAAACTCAGCTTATAATTAAGTCAAGACTAGTCTGATCTGTACAAGTTTCAGGTAACCAAGCGGTTAATTACAACTGTCAAGTTAATACAGGTGTGAAGAATCACGCCATCGTTACTTCTCAGGTATGGACAGGTACGATGCTGATATTATTGTGTGGGAGCCCTATCATTGGTCGATTACAATATAGTGTGGTTTACGACTCCACTCCTATGGTGTGTAAGGAGAGCCCAGTCTGTATTTAGATTACGCAACACTATATAAATATGAAGTATTGTTCAAGGCTCATGTCTCAAACACAAAGAAAATTACAGGGCATAATCTGACCAATTCTGTACCATATTTTATAAATTACTAATTACACAGCTCTGGCAGTCAAGCCTAGTTCTGTATTAAAGTACAAATGTAATGTTATGATATCTGTGTGATTGTTTAAAAGTTACGATACCAGTAGGGTTAAATTACACCACACAATTACCTAACATTGACTGCCCATTCCCAACTACACTACAATACACCAGTAATATACTATTTATGATCTATAACCTTTAAACAAATTACAGTACATTATCATTGTATTCCGATTCAAAATGGTTTTTTTATGTTGATCATAATAAGCAGTACTGGAAAACATGTCTTTAGTATTTTGTTTGGCAATATAACTTGAGATCTATTTCATATATTCTGTTCTAGAGTAAGGAATGTCCTCTGTTTAACATGATTTGGGGGCAGGTTGTTCCCTGTATCTTGTTACTCTTGTGATCTAGTGTAGATTTGGCAATATAACTTGAGATCTATTTCATATATTCTGTTCTAGAGTAAGGAATGTCCTCTGTTTAACATGATTTGGGGGCAGGTTGTTCCCTGTATCTTGTTACTCTTGTGATCTAGTGTAGATCTATTTCATATATTTGGCAATATAACTTGAGATCTATTTATTTCATATATTCTGTTCTAGAGTAAGGAATGTCCTCTGTTTAACATGATTTGGGGGCAGGTTGTTCCCTGTATCTTGTTACTCTTGTGATCTAGTGTAGATTTGGCAATATAACTTGAGATCTATTTCATATATTCTGTTCTAGAGTAAGGAATGTCCTCTGTTTAACATGATTTGGGGGCAGGTTGTTCCCTAGATTTTGTTACTCTTGTGATTAAGTGTAGAATTACGTTCTCAGAAAATGTTAAAAGGCTTAGGTTACTGTATTAGTAGGTCATACATGAAAAATTATCTCTAAATATAATACATTATCTAAGGGTGTAGGATTGTGCTCTCTTCCTAAAATTGTTTATCAAAATATTTTAAACTATCTAAAGGAAGGGTCATGCTCTCCATGAAAGGTGCTTCACATAATTAAGGATAGGGTAATATTCTATAGAAATAGAATTAAATATGCCACAAGACTTGAAGGAAAAGGTAAATTCTCTACGAATAAGCACAATACAAATGTATCCAATGTATATCAATACTAGTGTATCTCAGAATGTATCACTTCAGGGCTGTCCGATCAATTAATTTGTAAATATAGTACATTATCAGTGCTCTCTCCAAATAGTTTCTATTGATTTCAGCCCCAAATTTTGTATTCTCTCTGATTGTCTTATCGCTAATGTATTATACAATGATGATCATGAGGTAAGGCCAGACATATAAACATCTCCATGTTTTTAAAGTTTGATGTCTTATCAAAAATCTAAATCCTGTTGTAGATTGAGTAAGTAGTTATATAATACAGCCATTCACACTGAGGCTGCTAAGCTTCTTACCCTGGGTAAACTGTGTACCAGGTGTTTGTGTAGAGGATTTAGGCTAGATTGTAGTTATCCAGTTCTAGCCAGGCTGACCTGGTATAAAAATAACCATAGCTTATCAAGAAAATCTCCTGTGATAAATATACACCGATTGTAAAACAGTTACTTTGTTTGACATAAGAAATTGAATCCTTTGTATTCTTGACCTGATAATGTCAACCTCAGGGCATATTTTTATAGTAACAATATTTTAAGGCTGTTACCAATGTAAGTGGTTAATAACTCAGGGCATATTTTTATAGTAACAATATTTTAAGGCTGTTATCAATGTAAGTGGTTAATAACTCAGGGCATATCTTTATAGTAACAATATTTTAAGGCTGTTATCAATGTAAGTGGTTAATAACTCAGGGCATATTTTTATAGTAACAATATTTTAAGGCTGTTACCAATGTAAGTGGTTAATAACTCAGGGCATATTTTTATAGTAACAATATTTTAAGGCTGTTATCAATGTAAGTGGTTAATAACTCAGGGCATATTTTTATAGTAACAATATTTTAAGGCTGTTATCAATGTAAGTGGTTAATAACTCAGGGCATATCTTTAAAGTAACAATATTTTAAGGCTGTTATCAATGTAAGTGGTTAATAACTCAGGGCATATTTTTATAGTAACAATATTTTAAGGCTGTTATCAATGTAAGTGGTTAATAACTCAGGGCATATCTTTAAAGTAACAATATTTTAAGGCTGTTATCAATGTAAGTGGGCATATTTTTATAGTAACAATATTTTAAGGCTGTTATCAATGTAAGTGGTTAATAACTCAGGGCATATCTTTAAAGTAACAATATTTTAAGGCTGTTATCAATGTAAGTGGTTAATAACTCAGGGCATATTTTTATAGTAACAATATTTTAAGGCTGTTTCCAATGTAAGTGGGTAATAACTAAGGGCATATCTTTAAAGTAACTAGAAAATGTCTGTAAGACATGAATGCCCCCAACCCCCCATGTGAAATAAAAGTGAAAGGTCCGAATGAAGTTGTTAGGTGGTATATACTGATTTGGGTCGCGACGGGACGCGACGGGACGGGAAGCAACGGGATGGGACGGGACGGATGGACATGGGCAACGCTATATGACCCCACCATTTATGGCCGGGGGCATAACAATATTTTAAGGCTGTTACCAATGTAAATGGGGAATAACTAAGTGATATTTTATCAATAATGATCCATCATTATCATTAGCACTAAGAAGTAGAGAAGTTATGTAAGGTAAATTGGTATCAATACAGCCCCCTTCTACCAAGGCCAAAGATACTAATCCTAGTACTTTATAAACAATAATTCTCTCAATCTATGTCACTTACACACTTGGCCTTTTATACTTTAGAATCCACTCGTTAACATGCAATATCAATTACCAAAATGTTCTTGTTTAGAATTCTTGAATTAAAATTTCCACATTTTGTGCTTTGTCTGTTGAATTCATTGGCAGGTGATTAGCCAGGGGTAAGTTTGGGACTGCTTGTATTAGCTGGTGGCTACCTAACGAACAAGATACCAGAGGCCCATCACATGTCATACAGAGCAATTGGAATAGAGTCTAGCCCAATGACACAACCATGTCAGCACAGACCTGTGTGTCCCTCAGCTTCCTGAGAAACACAAACTGACATGGGTAGGGAACATCTAATTACCATCCTCAGATCCTCACCTGAGGTTTGGTTAGCCAATGCTTTACTGACTGATGAACTATCGCAGTCCCATGTATACACTATATGCCCATAAGCAGTGATTAAATGAGGTACATGCACTTTAACTGTACTAAATCACAATAAAATCCAATAAATGTTAACAGCTTTATACAAGCCTCGATCTCAAGGGTGAAACGGTGCAGTTGTCGGTGGTGGTTGATGATTGTATAAAAATGATATAATTACCTCCCCTCCTGTAGAAGGCTCAACGTCTGAATATCTTGTCTCACAAATCACATCCGTAAGATTTTGTACTGGGCCTCGGGAAACTCCTGGGAACGACTTTTCACAGTTGTATGCAAAATACCTGTAAACCTTCCATGTCTTGCCAAAATCATGTGATCTTTCTACAAGCATAGCTTTTGGTCTAAAAGATTTAAATGTCATGATGAGATGAGTAAAATGAAATTCTGCCTCTAAGTCTAACTGTATATGTACATTTTCTCTTCCATTCTCGGCCTGCCACCAGCGTACCCTTCTGTCTCTAATAAACGAAGATACAACATTTTCTATCTTATGACTCTGATTATTCTGTAATGACCAAGGGGTCCTCGAGTCACAACTAAAACACTTTTCTTCTTCTTCTAAATGACTAACAATACAATAGGTCTCTGGATTTCTGGAACCACATGTTGACGAGGCATACAATTGTTCATCACTTTTTCTTCCAATCAGCAGGTCTCCTGTGGCTGGGTAACAACTTCCTTGTTCACACTGAGGCTGACGGCCACTTTGACAATGTATACCTGAAAAATATAAAGTAATGAAAACCATATTGTGTGCAATTCTCAGTGTATGGCTTCAAATTACATAAATGATATATGCAATTTTTGTATACCAAATGCCAAAGATAAAATCATCGATAGTCAATACAAAAGGGCCATAACTCTGTATAGCCACAAGACCCGAACTGTTGATGACAGAATGAGATATGCCACTAAGAGGTATTTTTTTCCTTAAAGCCCCAATACTAATGTAAGAGGATGGTTAGCAGCAAAATTTGACCAAGAATGAAAGTTCTGGAGTACAGTTTACACAGGGTATTGTGAAGAGATAATGGCTGTGGTTATATGGACTTGTACCACTGATCAGGTCAATGAATATACATACGTTTCTTAATTTTGTTATTTCCTTTGGAGATTTTATCATAAAAACCATCGTAGAAGGACGGTGGCTGAAGCTGTATTTTCTGTATTGAGCCTTAGAAATGTACTAGGTTTATTTTTCCTTCCTTTCCAATAATAAATTACCAAAATGTGAGACATCAAATGATGTACAATGAAAACAGAATCAAACATAAATGGTATGTTATACAGGAAACATATTCATGAGGGAAAAGAGGAAAACAAAACTCGGTAGATAACCATGACCTTGACAGTAATTGTGTTTGGTATAACAACATTTCATGGCTAGGAACTCACAGACACACCAAATATCATCACCCTTACATGCAGTTTTGTGCACGTGTGTATATATTGGCCTATGCTACTGTGCAGTAGCATAAGTTTTGTTGTTCTTGCACATTTCTACCTCACATCTTCTCGGTTTCCTGCCCTGATTACACAATATCTTGGATTTATAGATTATAGAGTGACGAAAAGGGAATTGGAAAACAATCTCCGTTTGTTCATTTATACATATCTTGGCCATAAGAAAGGTGACTGTATATAATATCAAAATTTGATCGTACTGTATGGGAATGTACCGCATGCTATAATGAAGCAGTGAAATCATACTGACTACATAATATCACCGACTATCTGTCTGTATAAGTATCCAACATGTTCTACTTAAGATCAGTTACTTTTTTTTATTAATTAACAGGTTTTATGTGCACTATTATGACCTTTCGGTCTTTCAGAGGATGACTACTGGGTTACCTGTATTCACTCTGTTTATCTACCATTGGTGTGTGATTTACAGAGTATTTACAGTCAGCAGGTGTTGACATGTATTTTGGTGTATGTGTGATCCTGCTTATTTATAAAATTTACAATGGCTATAAATTGTAATAGGACACAAATCACTACCTATGTACAATGTAAACACCTGTTCAAGTCAAATAAACTATAGAATACCAAACAATCAGGTCAAATACTTAAACGCAAATATCTTATGTCACATTTTAAAAACAACATTTTTATATATCAGCACACATTCTGAAATATGATCCATTTGATTTTTTAAACATAGATTTATTTACAAAAATGTCATTTCTTGTGTTGGTGTCTTGGTGGTGTTAATTTCAATCTGTGGTTCTTATTAAACAAGTGACTAAGGAAGTTCCTTACCGTTTGTTATAAGAAAAACACTATGTAAATGATATTAATCCATTTTTTATTGATAAATTTTCTTTTTTAATAATTTTGAAAATTTAAACAGACAACTTTAAGCTAATGATGGTTGTTATTGAGGTCTGATCTTATGATTGTTGTAGGTTTATCAATGTCTACCATGTAATGTCTGAAGAGCTTTAGTTATAAACCAGGTGTATCTTCAAACATCTCAAGTACACCAACATGTACTTCAATATTCTCCAGAAATACATCAACAAATGTATTCAATGACAGAAGATCAAGTACGTCATTGTACTCTGAAAAAATGTTCATTTATCTGATTCTGCTGACATGATAATTCAGACAAGTTGAAATGAGATGTATGATTTTAACAGACATTCTAAGGATATATCAATTAGCCATTTGTATGATCAGCACAATGCCGGTATGCTAAATTTTATTTTTTTTTAAAGATAACTTCAAGTTCAAAAAGAAAATTATTGTATCATAAATGTGTTTTGTAAGTCAAGATGAAAAATGGCTGATATGAATTTTATCCATCTGCGTGCATAAATGAAAGACAACACATGGCTATCAGTTATAACCTCCATGTGTCAGGGTATCAGTAATATCAACAGGAGTCCTGGATTCACCTGTTATATATATATTATAAATAGAAACATTGAACAGAATGGAACCTTGCACATTATTCATGTCAGATTGCCTGTAAAATATTACAATTATTTATGACACTAAAACAGGGTCAGGTTTGAATTAGTGAGAAGCTGAACAGCTTCAGAAACTTTCTTCAACTGTGACCTTTGACCTTGACCAATGACTACCAATTTCTATTCAGCTACAAGTCCATTATGAGATATTGCCAGGACTTTTCTATCAACTGACCTGACAGACAATAGCGACAGCAGTAAAGTAGGAGGGTATACATGTAATCTCGCTCAATTTTGGTCGGTGAGTTAAAAGCGAAACACATTACTTTGATCCAAAGAGTTAAAGCTTAGAGAAAATTATGTAACTACTCTCATTCAAAATAATCCTTATAGTTGATGAATCATACATCACTGAGTTCAAACCATTTTCCTAAACCTAAAACCACACTTTGTAAATATGTTAGAAACATCTCTAGTAGTCCTAATTCCTCTCCAGCAAAAAATAACTTTCCCATAACTATTTTGTCAATCCAGTAGAAGATATGACTTTCTTGTAACTTGCCCTTCAGTAGAGAAATTTTAACTCTACAATAGCTAGCCCCTGTAATATGGAATTTTGACAATACCTGGCCCCCTGTATAAGAGATTCTGACTCTACAATAGCTAGCCCCTGTATTGTGGAATTTTAACAGTAGCTAGCCCTCTGTATGAGAGATTTTGTCTCTACAATAGCTAGCCCCTGTAATATGGATTTTTGACAGTAGCTAGCCCCCTGTATAAGAGATTTTGACTCCACAATAGCTAGCTCCTGTATTGTGGAATTTTGACAGTAACTGCCCTCTGTATGAGAGATTTTGACTCTACAATAGCTAGTCCCTGTATTGTGGAATTTTGACAGTAGCTGCCCTCTGTATGAGAGATTTTGTCTCTACAATAGTTAGTCCCTGTATTGTGGAATTTTAACAGTAGCTGCCCTCTGTATGAGAGATTTTGTCTCTACAATAGTTAGTCCCTGTATTGTGAAATTTTAACAGTAGCTGCCCTCTGTATGAGAGATTTTGACTCTACAATAGCTAGCCCCTGTATTGTGGAATTTTAACAGTAGCTGCCACCTGTATAAGAGATTTTGTCTCTACAATAGCTAGCTCCTGTATTGTGGGATATTAACAGTCGCTGGCCCCTCCAACATGAGGAAACAATAAGTCCCTGATAGCTGGCCCCTCCAACATGAGGAAACAATAAGTCCCTGGTAGCTGGCCCCTCCAACATGAGGAAACAATAAGTCCCTGGTAGCTGGCCCCTCCAACATGAGGAAACAATAAGTCCCTGGTAGCTGGCCCCTCCAACATGAGGAAACAATAGCTGGCCCCTCCAACATGAGGAAACAATAAGTCCCTGGTAGCTGGCCCCTCCAACATGAGGAAACAATAAGTCCCTGGTAGCTGGCCCCTCCAACATGAGGAAACAATAAGTCCCTGGTAGCTGGCCCCTCCAACATGAGGAAACAATAAGTCCCTGGTAGCTGGCCCCTCCAACATGAGGAAACAATAAGTCCCTGGTAGCTGGCTCCAGCAGCAGGAAGTATGAGGTATTAACTTTAAATTGAGTTTAGCAACAAGTGTCATGATTGATGAGAACTGGTAACACCATGTGTGAAGCCTGGCAGTGTACCTAGACCCCCTCAATATCAGAACCAGCTGTCTTCATCATTACCTACTAATAGTATAACACATCCATTGTTTAACACTGATCTTCCAGCCAACAACTTTTCCAACCGTACAGTTCAGGTTGAAAAAAGCCAGCTGATTCTCATATTCCTAACATGTGACTTAGGTATAATTGATTCTTTTTATGAAACTCATAGCTAAAACTTTTACTTAATTTGTAAACCTGGTTCTAAAACTATGGATTCCCACTGTAACCAAAAATAGCTTCATGCATGTTCTTTATGTGTTTGCTATATCATGTCTTCCACAGACTCGGCAATGTATATCTTAACTTTTATAGACATCATCACTAAGATGTTTATTTTAGTGAGTAAATTAAAGCAATTTGTGTTACTTTGTACTGTGGTTGATACTACATCATTAAAGTTGACTCCTTGAAAAAATCTTTTAAATATTTTCAATTTAAATGTTGTAATAGGTCAAGTAGATGCTAAAAATCGCTCCTAGAGAAAGTTAATGATAAGAGCTTGGTGTATATGTATGTCCTTATCAATAGTATTGTTGCTAAGGTGATGATATAAAAACCTGACATTTACTAAAAAGCTCCTTGTATCTCAATTGCTCCTATTTATCATTTCTAACCAACCTTCATTTCTGATTGGTTATGTTCTTAACTGTAACAAGATTCACAGAACTGACTTTGTGCCTTGGAATTTCTACCGTTACTGCTGTGACCAACACTGAGGTAGAATTACTTCACATAGCCTATATGTATTTTATCTATGGTCTTGAAAACACAAACTCTGAAAGCTTGTCCAGAAATCTTACACCTCATATACAGACGACCTTTGAACACTAATGTATGCATACTAAGCCATTAAGCCTATGTATATGTAAATCAGCCATGCTGTGTGACTGGGCCACAAGAGTTCACTGTCCTGGGATAAATGGACTACCCATATACAAAACATGGACTCCCCACCCTTAGTCTACCAATGATATCTCGTAACATACACAAAACATGGACTCCCCACCCTCAGTCTACCAATGATATCTGGTAACATACACAAAACATGGACTCCCCACCCTCAGTCTACCAATGATATCTGGTAACATACACAAAACATGGACTCCCCACCCTCAGTCTACCAATGATATCTTGTAATATATACAAAACATGGACTCCCTCACACCTAGTCTACCAATGATATCTGGTAACATACACAAAACATGGACTCCCCACCCTCAGTCTACCAATGATATCTGGTAACATATACAAAATATGGACTCCCCACCCCCACACCTAGTCTACCAATGATATCTTGTAATATATACAAAACATGCACTCCCCACCCCCACACCTAGTCTACCAATGATATCTCGTAACATATACAAAACATGGACTCCCCACCCTCAGTCTACCAATGATATCTCGTAACATATACAAAACATGGACTCCCCACCCTCACACCTAGTCTACCAATGATATCTTGTAACATATACAAAACATGGACTCCCCACCCTCAGTCTACCAATGATATCTGGTAACATATACAAAACATGGACTCCCCACCCCCACACCTAGTCTACCAATGATATCTCGTAACATATACAAAACATGGACTCCCCACCCTCAGTCTACCAATGATATCTCGTAACAAATACAAAACATGGACTCCCCACCCTCAGTCTACCAATGATATCTGGTAACATATACAAAACATGGACTCCCCACCCCCACACCTAGTCTACCAATGATATCTGGTAAAATATACAAAACATGGACTCCCTCACACCTAGTCTACCATTGATATCTTGTAACATATACAAAACATGGACTCCCCACCCTCAGTCTACCAATGATATCTCGTAACATATACAAAACATGGACTCCCCACCCCCACACCTAGTCTACCAATGATATCTTGTAACATATACAAAACATGGACTCCCTCACACCTAGTCTACCAATGATATCTTGTAATATATACAAAACATGGACTCCCCACCCTCAGTCTACCAATGATATCTGGTAACATATACAAAACATGGACTCCCCACCCTGAGTCTACCAATGATATCTGGTAACATACAAAACATGGACTTCCAACCCTTAGTCTACCAATGATATCTCGTAACATATACAAAACATGGACTCCCCAGTCACCAATGATATCTAACCAGAACATGGACTCCCTCACACCTAGTCTACCAATGATATCTTGTAACATATACAAACCATGGACTCCCTCACACCTAGTCTACCAATGATATCTTGTAACATACACAAAACATGGACTCCCCACCCTGAGTCTACCAATGATATCTGGTAACATATACAAAACATGGACTCTCCACCCTCACATCTAGTTTACCAATGATATCTTGTAATATATACAAAACATGGACTCTCCACCCTCAGTCTACCAATGATATCTTGTAATATATACAAAACATGGACTCCCTCACACCTAGTCTACCAATGATATCTCGTAACATATACAGAACATGGACTCCCTCACACCTAGTCTACCAATGATATCTTGTAATATATACAAAACATGGACTCCCTCACACCTAGTCTACCAATGATATCTTGTAACATATACAGAACATGGACTCCCTCACACCTAGTCTACCAATGATATCTTGTAACATATACAGAACATGGACTCCCTCACACCTAGTCTACCAATGATATCTTGTAACATATACAAAACATGGACTCCCTCACACCTAGTCTACCAATGATATCTTGTAACATATACAAAACATGGACTCCCTCACACCTAGTCTACCAATGATATCTTGTAACATACACAAAACATTGGTTTTATAATTCAATTACAAATGCATATAAAAAAAACTTTGACAACAGAGTTTTAAAAATACATGAAATACACTGCAATTCTAATGGATCAGATTTGAAATGCAGTTGTCACACTTCACACTTGATTCCATGAAATGGCCGAGACTGAAACACCTAAAACTGCATTATAACCTGTACTTCAGGTACTGTATGTTTATCATCAGGTAAAATCGCTAACATTTATCTCCAACCTGACACCTCCTATGTATTTATCTGATCGTAGATTTCTGACAGTCGAATTACCCCATTTTATCATAAAGAAAAAGATCCCGATAACACAGAAGTCATCGCTCCATTCAGAGCTGGTGATTGATGTACAATTGGGTAGGATTTTTCACTTGACCACACAGGTACAACAAGAGGACATACACTTGTATACCACCAAGTATATAGATTTTATTTGTTATCAATTCCAGACCACTTCAAAATTCAAACAATAGTTATCAAATTTTAAACTGTTTGAAGTTGTGTAGTTATCACTTCTAAGTATTTGCATCATGTACACTGTACATAATAATGACATGTAATTATCAAAGTGTATTAAACTAGTCTATTTAGCTATTTAGTGTCAAATCCAGTACAATCTTCACATAGGTTCACTCAAGACTAGAACTCTCTGATCTAAGCCTTCAGTTCTAGCATTTTTCTTAATCTCAATATTCTTATGAAAAAAATAACCAATTAGACATTAGGGAAAAAACCTTATAATATTGGTAGGTTCGTTTCTGCTCAACCTGGACAGAGGCCTAGTGATTCTGACCCTCAGGTCTGTGTTTTATCAGAAATTTTTCTATCTAATATAATTATCCATCAAAAATGTAATTAAAATCTTGTTTTGAGAAGAAAGGTCACAAATATATATATATAAAAGACATCTTTATTTTTACATACATAAGGTGCTCTTGAATATTACCCTTGGAAACCCACTCTAGATATAAGGATGCAGATATAACCTGGATCAGGGTGGAATTCAGTGCCCAATAACTCCAGAGAGTAGCCAGTAAAAACTCTATGATAACTGATACCCATATTATTAAAATATCTACCAGATCTTGAGGTTTAATTTATTCTAAGGTTTCAAATTTAATGTAGATAGGTGACTTGAGACTTGAGACATGACCTGAATTGGTTGATGTTGAAAAGTGTGTTGGTATATATATAGGTATACAGACTTTTGTGTAAACTGTACAAAATTATATATACCTACAATACAGATACCCACTTAGGGAATCCAGTTTACTGTATTTATCATAAGTCCTTAACAAGGCTTTGAACACATGAAGTAAATCATTACAAATCTGTACACCATACTCTGAGTTTTATGAATGGATATGTGTTGTGAATAATATAATCAGGATATCTCAACCATGCATGTCGTGACATTATGTATGATTTCTTAGGAAGAAGTACAAAACAGCAGTTCCCATCTTGCAGATGACCAATACAAATACCCTGACTAGCCCGTCTCCCTTTAACCAGTCAATCTGTAGGTACAAATCTGAGAAACAAACAACCAATTCATCTAACCTATTTACAGTATACCTTCTGCCTGATTTCAAACAAAATTAGTTGAATCTGTTCAAATTATATATAATTATGCTCATGAAAATGAATTAAGAGTTTGACCTGTCAAGGTTAACATTGCCCAAAATCATGACCAAGTGTCAAAAAATCTGAAGACATTAAAGGTCAGAAATGGCATTTTCTGGGGAAATCTCTTATAAAATTATAATCTTTTGTAATACTTACTGTAATGCACTACATGTTAAGTGACTGGAAAGAGATCACACCTGCTGATCTCCCTAGTCACACAGGTACAGATCTACATGACTGACCTGTCAATCTCCCCAGTCACACAGGTACAGATCTAGGTGACTGAGCTGTCTGTCTCCCCAGTCACACAGGTACAGATCTACCCTGACTGACCTGCCAATCTCCCCAGTCACACAGGTATAGATCTATGTGACTGACCTGTCAGTCTCCCCAGTCACACATGTAGCGATCTACCCTGACTGACCTGTCAGTCTCCCCAGTCACACAGGTACAGATCTACCCTGACTGAGCTGTCAGTCTCCCCAGTCACACAGGTACAGATCTACCTGACTGACCTGTCAGTCTCCCCAGTCACACAGGTATAGATCTACCCTGACTGACCTGCCAATCTCCCCAGTCACACAGGTACAGATCTACCCTGACTGAGCTGTCAGTCTCCCCAGTCACACATGAACAGATCTACCCTGATTGACCTGTCAGTCTCCCTAGTCACACAGGTACCGATCTACCCTGACTGACCTGTCAGTCTCCCTAGTCACACAGGTACCGATCTACCCTGACTGACCTGTCAGTCTCCCTAGTCACACAGGTACAGATCTACCTTGACTGACCTGTCAGTCTCCCTAGTCATACAGGTACCGATCTACCCTGACTGACCTGTCAGTCTCCCTAGTCACACAGGTACCGATCTACCCTTACTGACCTGTCAGTCTCCCCAGTCACACATGTACCAATCTACGTGACTGACCATTCAGTCTCCCCAGTCACACATGTACCAATCTACATGACTGACCTGTCAGTCTCCCCAGTCACACAGGTACAGATCTACCCTGACTGACCAGTCAGTCTCCCCAGTCACATATGTACAGATCTATGTGACTGACCTGTCAAACTCCCCAGTCACACAGGTATAGATCTATGTGACTGACCTGTCAGTCTCCCCTGTCATAGAGGTATAGATCTACCCTGACTGACCAGTCAGTCTCCCCAGTCACACATGTACCAATCTATGTGACTGCTCTGCCAGTCTCTCTTGCCTTGCAGGTTAGTCACTTCTGTGAAACTATGGTAACTCTCTGACCCCAAGGGTGGCAGCATGATTAATATAGATTAGGCCTGAAACAGGATGTGGGGGATATAGGAACAAGGGGCTTCCTCCCTCCTCCCCATTAAACAGGAGGCTGGCACACATGTACACCATCTATTGGTCAGCTGGGTCATCATACACTGTGAGAACCTTATACTAAACCTCTCCACCTCACCAGCTCTTACAATGGCACTCATTCACTGATACTTAATCTTCACAATTGATTCCTATAGGTCTTAAAATTCCAGGAAATTGATAGTTCATGGTCTTTAAACTGTTAATGACTGATTTCCTGTAAATTCTGAAATCATCAGTACATATATTATAATCATCTAATACCAGATCTTTACGAAGAACTCAAGAGAACTGTTCATGACTGTATAAACACAGGAGGTCAAATAAGGTGTCACTGTTCTTCCAGCTAGGATAATTAATAAAGACTATGATCTGTTTTAAACAGTAGAACACGTCTGTAATGACTTCAAAGTATACTGCTCCTCTAACAAGCTAAATCTAGTAAGTATTCATCATAACAAACCTACTGTGAAACGAATGAGAAATGATCAATTCAATCACAAGATTTGACAATCATATATACATGTGACATGACATCAAATTAAGAGTCAAGACAAATTTATAAGTCTGTGGTTGCTAACACCTGAGTAAGTCACCATGCTGTCATATTGAGGGCCCTTGATCTATAGACAATTCACCACATGTATAATCATGTGTAAAGGCAGGTGTTTTTATCTACTGTTATGGTCCACATACTTTCAGCAGCCTGCGGCCTTGAAATGAAAAAAAAATACCAAATTCTACAAAAATCATACATCGTGATACATGTAAACAAATTCCTGGCAAAGTTTATATTTAGACTCTAAAAGTGTATTTCAAAGTTTTCTACTTCAAAACTGTCTTTAAATATATTCAAACACATCGTTTCCAATAAGTCTATATTTAAAACCTATTTACTCTTCAGTCAGATTTCTGACAAACACTATTCTATGATACATCATTCTAATACAGGACAGATCTATAGTATTAATTTTTAAGTTGGAATTTTTCATTTTCATTTTGATAATGATTTTCACAGATATGAAAATGCTAAATTGCATTTTCTTAATTAGAGCAAAAAAAACAAAAAACAATAAAATCAGAAAATTAAAGATATGTTAATGTTTTAATATCAATCTCTGATGATACCTTGGTAGAAGATTAATTAAGTGAGAGCCACCACCTACATATTCCATGATCATTATAAGACATGTGGTCACCAGTACTAACGTATGTTTGGCCTGAACATTCCGCCCACCTGATCATCCGATCACGCGATCCTATGGTCTGATGACAATCCCTTATTCTCTTATTAAAAATTGGCAGTTAAAAAGACAACCAACTTTAAAACACTTTAAACAAAGTCAAAGAAAAGAAATTTAAAAACTTGTATGTGCTACTAATCTGTTTAAATGCCTAAAGGAAGTTAAGGAGGGTGGTATTTAGAGGCGGATGGGGGGAGGGGAGGGGAATCACAGGTGGCATATATCTGGTATTTATGACATACATGTATTATTCAAGATACCAAACTAGTTCACCATGTTGTAGACTTTTAATTTTTATTTTGAATAGCATAGTTTAAGGAATGTCTACAATATTATCAGCATGACCTACCTACTCGAGACATACCTGTATAGCAGTCCATTCATATGGTAAGCATGCCCAAGGTTTTTGCCCTGTTTTGAATGTCACAGGTAAATATATCACAGGGATGAATGTGTCCGCTATCACTTTGACGAGACAGCATGCTACGAAGTACTGCACGCTGTGTACCTGCTTTATTTCACACAGGCACAAAAATTCTATGCTGTCTTTATAAGCTGTTTCCTCATATGTGAGAAAGTTGTAAACCATTAAGTAAAAATTAAGCAATTAAGTGCAAAGCTAAAATGTCATTTTCTTCTGTTTCTAAAGACCTTAACATAATTAATCTAAACATGTAACGGGAAAATAAATCTACACTCCACCCAATCCAAGGAGAAAATTATTTAATGAATAATGTGAGGTTTATCAAATTTACACTTATACCAGCTGGTCACATGAAAAAAAGACATCTTAATTACCTAACAGTTGTACCTTTCTTTTTCATGAATATCTATAGCTTGACTCAACTCCAAATCTTTTTATTTAAAATCTGGAATGTAAGCACATACAGTGGAATTTAAAACAATTATAATTCTATATTGGAAACAACTGACTACAAAATCGTTACTGTGTTTGATTTCAGTAAATTTCCCAGAATGGAGGAATTATAATTATCATCGTATTAACGGAGTTCCAGATTGAATCTTAATCACTGCTTATCAAATCATCTCATTTAGGCCTGGCACCGAGAGAACAAGACTCAAATCATCTCATTTAGGCCTGGCACCGAGAGAACAAGACTCAAATCATCTCATTTAGGCCTGGCACTGAGAGAACAAGACTCAAATCATCTCATTTAGGCCTGGCACTGAGAGAACAAGACTCAAATCATCTCATTTAGGCCTGGCACTGAGAGAACAAGACTCAAATCATCTCATTTAGGCCTGGCACTGAGAGAACAAGACTCAAATCATCTCATTTAGGCCTGGCACCGAGAGAACAAGACTCAAATCATCTCATTTAGGCCTGGCACCGAGAGAACAAGACTCAAATCATCTCATTTAGGCCTGGCACCGAGAGAACAAGACTCAAATCATCTCATTTAGGCCTGGCACCGAGAGAACAAGACTCAAATCATCTCATTTAGGCCTGGCACTGAGAGAACAAGACTCAAATCATCTCATTTAGGCCTGGCACCGAGAGAACAAGACTCAAATCATCTCATTTAGGCCTGGCACTGAGAGAACAAGACTCAAATCATCTCATTTAGGCCTGGCACCGAGAGAACAAGACTCAAATCATCTCATTTAGGCCTGGCACTGAGAGAACAAGACTCAAATCATCTCATTTAGGCCTGGCACCGAGAGAACAAGACTCAAATCATCTCATTTAGGCCTGGCACTGAGAGAACAAGACTCAAATCATCTCATTTAGGCCTGGCACTGAGAGAACAAGACTCAAATCATCTCATTTAGGCCTGGCACTGAGAGAACAAGACTCAAATCATCTCATTTAGGCCTGGCACTGAGAGAACAAGACTCAAATCATCTCATTTAGGCCTGGCACCGAGAGAACAAGACTCAAATCATCTCATTTAGGCCTGGCACTGAGAGAACAAGACTCAAATCATCTCATTTAGGCCTGGCACCGAGAGAACAAGACTCAAATCATCTCATTTAGGCCTGGCACCGAGAGAACAAGACTCAAATCATCTCATTTAGGCCTGGCACTGAGAGAACAAGACTCAAATCATCTCATTTAGGCCTGGCACCGAGAGAACAAGACTCAAATCATCTCATTTAGGCCTGACAGTGAGTGTACAAGACTCAAATCATCTCATTTAGGCCTGGCACTGAGAGAACAAGACTCAAATCATCTCATTTAGGCCTGACAGTGAGTGTACAAGACTCAAATCATCTCATTTAGGCCTGGCACTGAGAGAACAAGACTCAAATCATCTCATTTAGGCCTTGCAGTGAGTGTACAAGACTCAAATCATCTCATTTAGGCCTGGCACTGAGAGAACAAGACTCAAATCATCTCATTTAGGCCTGGCACCGAGAGAACAAGACTTAAATCATCTCATTTAGGCCTGGCACTGAGAGAACAAGACTCAAATCATCTCATTTAGGCCTGGCACTGAGAGAACAAGACTTAAATCATCTCATTTAGGCCTGGCACCGAGAGAACAAGACTCAAATCATCTCATTTAGGCCTGGCAGTGAGTGTACAAGACTGACCACCTTAATGTCTTAAGCTATTGCCTACTGGGATCACTTCCAAAATATGTCTACAGACAAATCAAAACACCTGAAACGATTTATTTTGTATTGAATAATTTCAGATGTACATATGTATCAGGTACAACCGACTATGTAACAATAATAACTCATCCTGGGTCTGCACAGTTATAAGTGTTTCAAATGAGACTGAATTCAGGACACAATGAATATGTAAATTTTGTTATGTTAAAAACTAAATGGCATCGGACAGAGCCAAAAAATACCAAACTATCTTATCTTTTGTACATTATCTATTGGTTCTTGTCCAACAGTTTGACAGTCAATGATAGGTTGGCACAGATGAATGCCTGTCAGTAAAATAATATCTAGTTAGACTTGGCCTTGTTACAAAAGCAGATGCAATGTCTGTTCAGTTAAATAATATTTACTTTGGCGCCAATGTCTGTTCAGTAAAATAATATCTAGTTAGGCTTGGCCTTGCTGATGTCTGTTCAGTAAAATAATATCTAGTTAGGCTTGGCCTTGCTAGGGAGGCAGATTGGTGCTGATGTCTGTAGCTTCAGTACTCAGTACACTGCTGCTCCTCCCTGTCAAAGCAAACAATGTCCAGGTCAGGCCAGCAGCTGGGATAGGTCAGCCCCCAGATGGAGGCTGCACTGAGGCCATGGGAACTCCTAGTAGTCCTACTGGGACCATCAACTTTGAATTCAAGATCACAAACATGTGAAATGTAAGCCAAGGGAGGTGCTCTAGATATTTTGTCTGATTTTCCCATTGTTTTGGTAGCCTTGGCTTTTAATCTTTTTGTCTTTTTGTATAACTTTTTATTCCATCTATAAATTTAGTACAAAGTTGATGAGGTACATCAAAATGATAGATTTGTTAATTTAAGCATGATGAAACATTAATTGACTTACTAGATATATATAAAAACAAATGTTACAAGTTTTTTTCATTTGAAATTGGTCACCTTTCTTTCTTCAGTATAATATTCTTAAACTTGTCTACAAAACATCCCAGTTACAGGTAACTTTTATGTCTACAAAACATCCCAGTTCCAGGTAACTTTTATGTCTTCAAACCATCCCAGTTTCAGGTAACTTTTATGTCTACAAAATATCTCAGTTACAGGTAATTTTTATGTCTACAAAACATCCGAGTTACAGGTAACTTTTATGCCTACAAAACATCCCAGTTACAGGTAAGTTTAATGTCTAAAAACCTCCCAGTTACAGGTAACTTTTATATCTACAAAACATCCCAGTTACAGGTAACTTTTAAGTCTACAAAACATCACAGTTACAAGTAACTTTTATGCCTACAAAACATCCCAGTTACAGGTAATATTTATGTCTACAAAACATCCCAGTTACAGGTAACTTTTATGTCTACAAAACATCCCAGTTACAGGTAATCTTTATGTCTACAAAACATCCCAGTTACAGGTAACTTTTATGTCTATAAAACTTCCCAGTTAAGGGTAACATTTTTTACACTATCTCACATGATGACATATTACCTCTACACAAACAAATGATTAAAGTAATAGGACCACCCCCACCCACCCCCCCCCCCCCCCCACAAAAAAAAACAGAGCTTCCATTTACTGTTTATTTTAGACTAGAGCTACAACCCCAAGCTACCGTGATTTACACACAGACCAATGGGAATATGTCGTCCTGTAACAATACCTATATGTGTTGCAACAGCCCACATAACCATGCTCATCAACAGTCCTCAATGAAACAGCCAGGACATTTTCAAAGTGAAAAGTCAATGGAGCATGTTTTAACTTTACGTTTTATTTATCGGAAGCTATAAAGACTGATTTACACCCTCATTGAATTCCCTTGTGTATGCTCTAGAACACTCACTGTTTTCTAACAAAACAACCTTCAGAAAGCAAGTGGAAAATGGAAATATTTATCCTTTTACAATAAACCATTCACTCACACTTCAGATTTAGTAAATGAAAGCTCTTCATCTCAACTCAACCACAAGTAACAATGTATCGCTCCTGTATCTACCATAATCACAGCCAGGCACTGACCCAGTGACTCTTAAACCACAAAGTATCAAGTCATGCAAACCACAGGGCAATCCACCACTCTAGTTCTGTACTTAATAAACCAAGACAAAATGGCAAGCTGTACCAGGAGGGTGTACTCTGATTCCATCCTCCATGACAAGTATGGTAAGGACAGAACTATATTCATCTGGTACATCACAGACACTTCCAAACAAACGTGAGAAACAAGTGAGAAACAGAATATGTTAGAAAACTCACACAGTACACTAATATTCAACACCATGACCAGTTAAACTTTCCTATAGATGATACTCATTTACTTTCATTCTCAACCAGTCAAAATTAAAGTAGAAAGCAAGAAGTTATATTCAAGATTGCTAGGCTAAGTATTACGATTCTTTTGATCCTTATCAACAAATCTAAACCAGAGACTTACAGCCTACTTGAGATCATTTTAGCAACAAAACAAGTCTTAAAATTTCTTTTTTTAACAGTAAACTTGAAAACATTCAAAATTCTTAACTATCTGAAAGAAGTTTACCTGTTTATCATAGACACTTTGTTGTCTTAATCTGAATTTATTGGTTATGTGAGTGTTTCAACATTGGTCATGTTTTGGCCCAACTGACCATCCCTTTGTTGAGCTACAAACTAACTATAAATATCAATACATTTGATTTACTTCACTGTCACTATGCAATGTTGTGACCTTCAGTTTACAAACAACAAAAATAAGACAACAGATCAGGACTAAAGTGAAAAAGTTTCAAAAGTTTCATTTCATATCTATCGCCATGATAAAGTTACTACAAAAAATACTCTATGCTTTTCTTGGAAGTAAACTAGGAAAAAATTATTAATAAGGTTTTTGTGTTCAGATTACAACCTGATAAATTTATCATTATACTTACCTATAAATTTCTAAGAATTACTTTAGAAGTGAAAAATGTTCACTGTGGCTAGTCTAGTGTTAACAATATTTCTGTAGACAGGATATACTTTGCTCTGTAACTTAACCTGTGTGTCCTATGATAGGTACTCAACCAAATGGATAAGCAAATGATTCCTTGTTTTTGTTGGCACATGAGATAGGATATATACCACACAGTATCAAATGGACGTGTAAAATTTGATCTGGGACTCTCAAAACTTTGATTTAGTGGGCGACATAAAACTTGACAATAAGTACGTGGAGGGTTCTTGTATGCCTCTGTAGGATTAACCCTCCGGCAGTCTGTGTTAATATATATATATGTCAAACATAAACATTGCATACACATGTAGGAACAGATAAATTTTAGGCAAAGTTAAAAGTGATTAACAGTAAACGTGTCTCATAATTTTGCAATACACAAATTCGTATAATGATATTTTTATGAGAAAATCCTTTGCCTTTGTATAAAAAAAGAAACCACGACAGATATATGTTTGCATGGTTTGCTGCCCAGCGAACAGCCAGTGTCATTTTGAGACAAGATTTCCTTTAGGAGCTTGTGGTTATATGTCAATGAACAGAATGTGGGAGGCCCAAATCAGTTTAAACTTTGTCAACACAACACGACATGATCTAGCCAGACCATAGGGATTTAACGTTACACTCTGGATCTTTGACATGAGGATGCAAAGTGTGATGTCCTGCTAATATTTACATCTAAGTCATAACTGCCTCTGTGTACTTAAATTTCACTACATTACAGATGGAAAATTATCTTAATAAAGTTGGTGTTTTTATTTTTGATCATTTCAAAACTATAAGGGAATACAGACATGGCAATACAATCATAATTCATGGTGTTTTAGTTTGAAGGGTAACAAAAATGTGTCTTGCCATGCAAATATTTGTCAGTCCAATTGAAAGTACATGAAATTCCCATTTTCACATGAGAACCTGATTTACATGTATCCAAAAAACTCATCAAAGAGATGCTCTGAACAATACCATTCACAAGCCTGTGCAATTAAAATTACATAGCCATCATCATGCCTGTGATTTATAGTGCAATAAGATATTTCAGTCAAACTTGTCACACTATCTATATAATCTGAATCACATTTCAACTGAAAATGACTACATATGTGTGCATGATTCAACAGCCAAGAACAGTTGTTTTTCTGTGATGTAAGTTTAATCCCTGATAATATTTTGTAATAACCATATGGTAATAACCATATATATTATGTAAAATACTCTGTCTCATTAAATGCCTTAAGTCATGTTAAAAATGAAATATAACCAGCAATTTCTTTTCCATTAAAATTAGCAAATAGTGTAGATTGAAGACAAAGACTCTGTGAAGCACATTTTTCTCTTGGCTTGGTCTGATCCTACACACTAGCATATGTACATGTGTATGTAAAGCTAGTCTCCCCTCCCTTAGAATGCTGTCTGACAATCTCTCTGACTAGCTGGTGCTAATGGTGATCCAGCTATCAGATGGACGTGTCAGATCTTCAATCCTTCTCCAGATTATAACTAGTGATTAGCCCCCCCCATTACACACACACAGCAGCCTTAATCCTTACTTGGTTGTTTGTCCAGCTGACAAAACCATTTCTCATCACTTCAACTGTATTCTCAAATATGCAAGTACAGCATATTTTTGTGTTTGGTGTTTATACCTTAGTTCTGTGTTGAATCTTCAAGCAGTTGATTCCTAATTTTAAATTTTCCAAATTCAATTAAATAAAAGCCTTATTGCATATTATAATGTTGATTCAAACATTGAAGTTACACATTATACATGGAAATTACTGTACATCTTGGATCAGAACATGTTCAGTATACTGAAATTATTATAATCATATATAGGTCTTTCTCAACAGTGTCTTAAGTAACATATATCTATCATTTACCTTAATACCAAACTACTGTGTAGTATTTCATGATAGCTCTCACAATCAAACAGGCTGACAGTGAACAATAATGTAGGTAACCGTGATACTAAACCTGCTCACAACTTGTCTATATGAAAGCCAATTATTTAGAAACCAGCAATGATTTGAAATAAGTTGCAGCATATAAATTCATGTCCAATGACCTTTCCCGTTTTCAGTATTCAGAAATTTGTTTTGACTCCTCAACATCATTTCAATATTTCAAAATGATTTTAACGGTGGACAGATTACATCTGATAATAAAGTCAGGTTCCTTGTGGTATTAAAAAGCTAGAGGTTTCATCCCTCCTATAGCTCACAGTAGCTGCCATCTTCTGTAGCTACCAATTGGAGCTGAAACACATGTACAGTGTACCACAAACCAGCCACCAGTTTTTATCTGAACTTAATCAAGCAATCAGGGTTAAACTAGTCTCTTAATCTGTCTCAGGTTACTGACAGATCATCTGGAGTCTGATTATATACATCAAATTAAAACCTTCAAGCCTTGTTCTGGTCTTCTATCTAGGTGGTCAAAATGGACTTAATTAATTTTCCATGCTCAAATAAAAGTTAAACTTTCAACTTCCTCGAAAAACTGCTAACTGTAGTTCAACATCATGAGATCTTAAATAGCATATACTCCATCATTCCGGTCTAAGTTAAATATACTTACCATTTAAAATTGAAATTAATAAAAGGAGTCCAAATATATTACGCTCCATGATGACAGAAAGTTTTGTCTATTTAGTTCTTCTTCAGTGAGTTTCCTGGTATGGGATATCCATAAAGTCCATAGAAAATTGTATTATTTGTTCTTTAACAATTAATTCTGAACTGTGCACAAAAGATGTAACAAGTTAATATCATCCCTGCTAATTAGACACTGCAGGCTTCTTACACTTGGGTGCTCCGTCTAAATCCAAACCTTCTGGAAATCAGTCCATAGTCATGAGAAATCTGGACTTTCCAGTTGTTATCCAAATGAAGCCAGCCAGCAGAAGCTGATCTAAAATATCATAATGAGAAATCAGTATAAATTATTTGTGTTATTGATTGAGTTTAACATAAATCACTATACACGTCCCCAACATTTCCAAATGACGAAATCCATTCAAATAGGGAGGTCGGCGACGGTCATTTACAGGCTTATTACGTTCTGTTGGAGCAAAAAACCCCATTTTTTCGGGTTTTTCACACTAAAATTAAAATATCAAATAAGCGTAGTTGGGGGATAAAAATATATCAAAATAAAGTTCAAGACTTATATTTTCTTATTTTGGTAATCATTTTGTAATAAGATATAAATTCCTACCATTGCATGGAGTTCGAAGTGAAGTCGTTTCCAAAAATTCGGCCGCCATGTTGATTTATGTGTCAACAAGTGTGCCAAGTTCAGAATTAAATCCGCTGGCTATTACTGGACCAATTTTTACCATTAATGGCTTAAAATTTAGGAAATATAGTCTAGTTTTTGAAACTGAGTGATCTCTTTTCAAAAAGTATAGGGATCACACTGTAAAAAATATAAATTTGCAAAACAGTGTTTTTTTACCGTGATATCACTTCGCCGCGAACAGGGATCACTCGGATTTTGGTAGCCTGGACCTTCATCTAGCGATTGGTAACCAAGGTTTCAACAAAATAACAAGAGCAGCCAGCGGAAATCATTGGATATTTGAATGACTTTTGCCACAATGTTTTGTTCGTATGAGTTATCGAACTTTGCTACTGCTGCAGGCCGGGTGCAAATCCTCCCGACCCGGTAAACAAAATTGACCAATGGGACACGTTCATGACATCAGTATGTCCATTCGGAACATTTTTGGGTTTTTATGTTAAATATCAAAGGAAACATTCGATTATCTTTAGGATTTATATAAAAGTATGTTTTAGAACAAAAGAAAAAACGGAGATAGTTGCTGTGGTTAAGAAAAATATATTTGGGGGTATAAAAAAAACATTTTCTGAACACAGAACCATACTTCACAAATACAAATTATTTTCCATGAAATAAATGCATGAACATTTGATGAGAAAACAATTTTCTCTGTCAAATATCATGATTATACTCCCTCTCAACTAGCCCATACTTCTTAACTCAGAAAGTTGATTTTGGTCTATATCTTGGTTGTTAAATTCCTTCTGAATGTAAGAACTGCCCTTCTTTATCAATGCAAGGGGGTATTGTTGAAGTGAAAGAAAGTTGTTTTATTTATTTTGTTGAAATTCTTTATATTTTTAATTGTTTTGCTAATTTATGACACTTTTTAAAATCTCTTTTATTTATTTAAGTTTTATTTTACCTTATTTTGGTTTCTTTTTAATTTGTCAAATTTTTCAGAGGAAGAATAATAATTGTGATTTATTTTATTTAATTTTTAATCTAAATAAATCTTTTTCTAAAAAAAAAAAAAAATTATTTTGATTTATTTTCTGTTTAGTTTGTTTACACGCTCTGATATACTGATTTTCATTTTATTTTTGGTAAGTGTGATAAGTTTTATTTACAATCCAATACACTTTTTTATTTGCAGTTTGATAAGGATGTGATGATTGTTTTTACTTTTTTTTTCTCAACACTATCAATGAATTAATTAGATAACAATTTTTATGACCGTTAAATTTTAACATTGATGTTAAAAGTAACTTATGCTAGATAATGACAGATTTACCTATTTTTTGTGCTTTTATCTTAATCTTAAGGATAAACTTATAAAGACAAGAATAACCGTGTTTCAACTCTTAAGGCTTATAAAAGGTGAACTAATGTCAACAGGAACATTTTTTCTCAAATGATATTGTTTGTAGGAGTAAAAAAAAATTGGGGGCTGGGGGGGGGGGGGGGGGGGGTTCACCTTCTGAGAATGTTTGATTTTGGGGTAGGGCTAGGTTTTTATAGAAATACTTGGTGCTGTTAATAGATAGAGGTACAAATATTTGCTAGTTGCATTCTACATATTTCTATCTTTAAAATGATACCTTATACACCATACAATAGTTTATATTCTTCTCGCATTTCATGATTAAACACAAATTTCAGGTTTTATCCAAAATTTTCAAAACGTAGAAAAACAACCTTAAATGTTGCAAAAAATTGTTGTTTTGAGTTAAAACTTGATCATTTGTATGTAGAAATAAGCATTCTTATATAAATTGTCATTTTATTACCACCTGGGAGTAGTTGAAGATCTTTTTGTCCTGAAAAAATGTTATTTTTCGTCTTTTCGGGGCTAAAAATATACCTCTTTGGCAGCTATATTTTGGAGCTGTTGCTTTCAAAAAAAAAATTTAGGGGAAATATTACATATTTTCTGATAAAACATACAAAGATCAACAAGAAACACCATATAAAAAAAATTCCAGATTTTTTTTGAGCTTTCTGCATCAAAAAAGTCATTTTTTCTGAAATTTTTGATTTCGTCTCAAAAAGGGGCTGCGCAGGGTATTTGATATCAAAATATTAAAAAAAATAATGATCTTAAACCCTAACTGGAATTTTTTTTCAAGAAAATGCATTGTGATCTGTAAAAATAAGGAGATTTGGATAAATTGGGTGATTACTTTTTAAGATAAAGTTCTTCAAAAGTGGTAGTCTAGCAAAGAGGGGTGCCGACACATTTCGCAAAAAAACTAAGTCCAAACGAATAATTCCTCATGTTCAGCTGCCAATTTTTTTTTTATCTGTCCCCACCTAAACTAAGTAAATGTTTCTTTTTGAAGCTTAAGGGGAACTTGGCACCCTACAACAATCAGACAATACATATCATAACCACATTTTCAGATATAAGGCCTCAAACATGCCTCTTTTAGGGACTATTTGCCAAAAACAGAAAAAGGGTCACTTTTCGAGGTACAAAAATTGATGTAACTTTTGAACCGCTCAACCGATTTCCAAAATTTTTGCACCAAAATTCCTCTTTCTTTGAGTTTTGTCCAAAAAACATGTTTTAAAATGTTTTCTAGGTGGTTCATTTTTTGAGCTGACCTCCCTAGTACTGGAGCATCTGCAAAGGCTATCCTTTTACTTGTTGATAACATAGATATAGATAGGAAGATCAGAACATAGTGATCACATATGCTCCTACATACTACACTGTAAATCACTTGTTTTTATTCAGTTGTGAAGGAGCTCTTGCCTGTCATTAAATTATTATTATTATGTTTATTCAGGCAAAGGCATAATAAAATTACACATTACAAATATCACATTACATAAGCAATTCAATAACAATTAAAATCAGTAATAAATTTTTGTGGATTTCTTAAAATTATTAATTATAAAATATAAGATATCACAGAAGAATTTCACATACCTTAAAATATCACAGTTTAAACTAGTATCGCAGAAATTAAATTACACTGTGCTTGCAAATCTTCGAAGTAAAATAGTTGAAAATTTTAGAAATATCAATAAAAAAGAGAGAAATTAGATAAAACCAGATGAAAATGCCTTTGGCCTTGGATTACCCATAAAGCCTATAAAATAGGCTTATTTACAATGGGGTCCATTTAAGGTGTAATCATTCCGGTTGAGATGTAAAGCCATGGAAAATGAGATTGAATTAATTTTCGCAGCATTAACTATAAATGAAACAGAGCACTAAATTTGAAAGAAAATTACATTTACATAGAAGATATGAAAACAAATACTGAAAGTGAATAAAATGTTTTGGCACATTTCAGGGCATTTATGAAAAAGGATGGGATTTGAAGAGATATTACATAATAATATAATATGAACAATAATATAACATAATATGAACAATAATATAACCTCACTACCCGTTCAACCAGACGCAAAGAAGTGGAGGTTGAGCTCAATAGTAGACGAAGGGGTTGTCAAATTCGCCTTTTGATTGTAGCATCAGAAATTGTTTTACTTTGTTTTTAAAATATTTATTTTTAGAATTTTTAATATTTTCTGGAAGGGAATTCCAATCTTTTGCAGCCGAAGTAGAAAAGGAAGAACTTTCTATGCTTTTAACGTTTTTTTATTGAGAAGTTCATCGTTCCAGATCTAGTACCAAAACAGTTTTTTTTTAGAGAGAAAAGTTCATATAAATATTATGGACATTTACCATTATAGATGTTAAAAGTATGGTTGAGGCGAAGTTGACGGACCCTTCGTTCTACATTAAGCATGTCAGTGATCCTTGTTCTGTTATCAAGGTTAAGAATAAAGCGGACCATTTTGTTTTGGGTAGTCTGGAGTACACCTTTGAGTTTCTTAGTAATTCCTTCATACCAGGAGGTGCACGTATAATCAAAGTGGCACTGAATCAGAGCAGAACATAAAGTTTTACGAGATTTTAGAGATAGACATTTACTATTTCTGTTCAAAAATTTAAGTCTTTGATTGATTTTTTGGATAATGTTGGAGACAATTTCCTCTCCAGATAGAAATTTATCTATCGTAACACCGAGGTATTTTACTGAAGATTGCGAAACAATGTTTTGAACGTTACATGAAATTTTGAAATCATCCTCGGGTACCTGTCCTAATTTATCTCTAGATCTGTTAAGTACTTGGTACTTGTCTTCACATTTGCTTCATTCAAAATCTATGGTCTTTATCTCTCTCTCTCCCCTCTCACATAAAAATATGGAATGGTTCTTATTATCAGATATTTATGTTTTATCTTGTTCTCTGACAGTATGTGCACAAAAAAAAAAAAAATATAATCATGTTCAGACAGTCAGAACCATGCATACAAAATCTGTAGGAGTATCAGGAGTCAAAATATTTTTAAAGATTTTTTTATACTAAATATGTCGACTAGTTGGTGTCAAGCTTCAGAAACCAAATAAATAGATCAGAAAACCAACGATAATCTATTGTTAAACAGTTTACGTCATTTGTTGTGATCTATTGCAGATTCCATTGAAGAGCCAGGAAGAGGGCTGGTGTCATGCTTCCTTCTCAGTCTTTGTCAAAGGTACCAATATTGAACATAACAGTAGACCTATTTACTTCTTTATAACAGGGTAAAGGATGGTGGATGGGGTAGTGGTAAAGCACTCATCGGGCCCAACAAGAGTGAATAATAGTTGCTGATATCTTGTTTTGCAATTGTTATGAAATAAATAAAATTTATATTTATATATGCATATACAAGTGTCTGCCTCTGGTGGTTAAGTCTTAGTTGCCATATTTATATCACCATTGTCCACATATATATATATATGCTTTATGATTCAAACATCTTGAATTTTACATATATGTATTTCTACCTACCGATAGTTTAGTGAGAAATATTTGAAAAAAATGTTCTGGTAATTGACTGATGTGGTAAATGGCATCAGGCCTTGAATCATGTTAGAACTTTTTTTAGTACATGCATTTTAATTAAAATACATCGTGTCTTGATTGATGAATTCTGAACAGGAAGTAGATAAATTCTTTAATAGCTGTATCATCAAATACTTTTCATGGTTGTGTAAGTACCTAGTATGAACTTAATTTGAACAAATTTTAGATAAATATGAAAAAAAATAATGTCATTATTCTTTAATTATGGTTGGATGAAACTGAAATGAATTATGAAAAATCCAGGCTGTTCAATGGATGTCGTAGTGTATATCACACCCAAGTCTTAACCAAACTTAAGATTTGATTCCAAAGCAGGATATAAAAAGGTTAGGAGGTCACCTACCCAAACATCTTGGATTTCTTCATGATGTAAAATCTTATATTTATGAGGGGTTCAGTTATTGTGGTTTTCAAAAAAAAAAAAAAAAAAACAACAACAAAAAAACACAAATTGTAGTTACTTGATTCTGTGGATAAATATAGCTCATGAAGTCTAATACTCCAAAATAAATACTCCACAAAAATGATTGATTTTACAGTACTTCAATTTTCTTTCAAATTAATACCAAACACCATGCGAGACAACAAGAGAGATTACCTGGGTAATACATTTAGTGGATTGCATTTTTCTCATATTTATGAAATAAATAAGCTGGCATTTCATATAGTGATAATATTTGTTTTTCAGGGTGGATGAAATTCACGTGATCACATTAGATCCAAAGTCACAGTCAATGCTAGAGGTGGTGCCAGCTGAGGCAAAGACTAAGTAAGTTAGTGAGCACAACTTGTACAAAATGCTATATATGTGTTAATTGATAACCAGTTCAGGACAAATTTTCTTTAAACCTGTAAAAGTTGTCATTTTCAAGGATTCGATTTTCCATAATATCAATGGATGGAGTAAAACTGAAAAATTAATCCTGTTGAAATTAAAACCAATAGAGGAGAGAACAGTCATGTCATGACCTCCATGAAAAATTAAATTGCAAAAGAAAAAAAAACAATGTCTCCATTATTGAAGGTTACTCTCTGTTATGCTTATAATTAAGTATGTAAATGAAAGTATGTTAATCTGTCAAACATTTACAAGCCTCAAGTTTGATAACTTGATAATCTTCCCCCTCAGGTTGGGATCCTCCATCTCACCCTGATGGGGATAAGAGTTTCTATTAATGAAAAAAATATTGAAAATACTTTGGTTTCCTTTGTTGATTTGATATGCAAGATATCACTATTACACAATTTCTTCCTTAAAAGTGAAAAAGACGAACCCCTCAAGGGGATTGGGGAACCTTAAGCCTTTAAAGAAGAACATGTGTTTTCCAGCCTAACCTAAATCTTTTTTGACAGTTTTCAACAAAGGAGTCATCAAGATTTCTTCTATATATATCATTATTTAAAAAACACTTAAAATACAAATGATTTCCCTGACTGACCTGCTCAGTATTCTTTTCTAAAATGTATTTAAGTAGAATCTTGTGTACCATTTGTTTTTATCTCATATTGCAAAAACCAAACACTCAGCCATCAAGAATCCTTTTCAGTATCACCTGGACCCATTGTTTTATTTTCCATTTTTTGTCTGTGTTCCATTGTCACATTACTGGTACATTATTTAGGTGTACAATATTACAGACTCAGAAAGTATAACGACAACTAGTTCTAAAGACAAGGGTTTCCTATCCCACTACTCCAGAGGCTAGAAACTTGACACGAGGCACCTGTCCATCAAAATGTCTAATGTATAGTGTAGAAGCCAGAGAAAAATCAATAGGGACATTCACATGCCATCTAATGTATAGTGTAGAAGCCAGAGAAAACTTAGGTGACAGATTGTTGATCAGGGACATTCACATGCCATCTAATGTATAGTGTAGAAGCCAGAGAAAAATTAGGTTGACAGATTGTTGATCAATCCAGGGACATTCACATGCCACATAAGAGGATTGTAGTTTGTAAATCAATTATGTTCGTTCTTTGCCTTACATAAGTGTTTATAGCTAGACTTTCATTTTCAGAATAATTCATCATAATTACCAACATGCCTTTCTCAAAATGAAAGAATCAGAACACTGCCTGGATTCAGACTTCACCAAAGACATCATGGCCAAGGGAAAGCTACACAAGGACAGGAAGGTTGCTGTAGTGATTGACTCTTTGAGTTCTCTACTTCTCTTCCGACCAGTGCCATATACTTGTCAGACTCTTCATAAGCTGTCGGACGGTAATAGAATGGGTATGCTTTTATCAGTCAGTCACATTGTACTACATGTATTTGCCATGCTTTAAGCCAGAGGTCCGAGGGAAAACCCTGGGAGCTGAGAGCTATTGTCAAAAATGAAAGTGTGCCATCCTATGTAAATTTGAATGGAAAAATAGATGGTTTATTTTCAGTTAAATGAAGCTCTTAGTCCCTTTGGTCCTCTTAGTTCCCTTGGTCCCCTTAGTCCCTTTAGCCCCCATGGCACCCTTGGCCCTATTTGTTCCCACCAGGTGTACCACTGCCTTTGGTCGCTTGGTCCCCCCCAGATTTATCACTGCTAATCTCATCACCTTACCTCTGGCTCGGTCAGAAAGTGGACTTACCACAGAACCATAACATCATTTGTGTTGGTGATTTTGTTGAACAGCAGCAGGTTTGGGTGGTATGACCAGGTATTGGTGTATTGCTGGATAGATATAGGTAACAAAGCGGAGTTTTTGTGTCACCTGCAGAGCTGGCGGACACTTAGGGATCACTTTGTCCATCATCACGCATCGTCGTCAGCGTCGTCGTTGTTGCAAGGGTACAGATTAAGTTTGATAACTGGGTGTCTGTGACCCTTCTTGGCTGAGTTATGCCCCTTTGAACTTAGAAAATTCTCTGGGAATATTGACTTTCTTTGGTTATGCTTCAAGTTATAGAAATGAAATTTGGTATTACAACTTTATGGTTGATCGTTGCACATCCAGTTCAATTTCTGGGTGACCGTGACACAAACAGTTCCGAGGTACTCTTGTTGTTTATATAAATACTGTTTGATCATATTAAATTAACGGTGTTCTGATTAGAAATGTTCCTAGGTGTATATATACAAGTAGCAAAAATAAAAGGAAGATACATCTTATGAAATCCTGCTGGAGAGTGTGGTAAATGATCTAGTTCTAATTTGTTTTTAACAGGAGCTTCCATTGAACATGTTGTTGCATTGGTACATCATGATCTGCATGAAAGTAACAGCCTCAGTCTGGTGGAGCACACAGCATCAACAGTAATTAGAACGTCACCTTCACAATCTGCAGGACATGAATTCTGCTGTACTACTCTTCATAAAAAGATCTCCGGAAAAATCATCCGAATTGTAAGAAAATTTTGCTAAGTGAGTTCATTGATATTGGTTCTTCAAAAAAATAATTAAGTATAGGTGGGTCCTTATGAGATCATTGAATTTTAAGGCCCTGAAGGGAGAGTTATAGTTGCCGCCTTGTCTGTCCGTCTGTCCATTATAATTTTTTCTGGAGCATAACACAAAAACTTTTAAGAGTCATCAACACAAAATTTCATAAGAAGATAGATCTCAACAAAGAGAAGTGCAGTGCACAAGAACTATGGCACTCTTTTGCATTATTTTTGGAGTTATTGCCCTTTGTTATTTCTCAAACTTAAATTTTGTCCTGAGCATTACACTAAACTTCATAAGGTAGATAGATGTCAACAAGAAGAAGAGCAGTGCACAAGAACCATAACTCTCTTGTTGCCTTTTGTTATATTTCATACTTTTGTCCCATCAGGGGAGCATAATCCGTCTCTGACGGCCCTTGTGTTTTATGTTTAAACAAGAAAACAAAGTTATGTGATGATTCTTTTCTGTGTGCCTTATAACCAAACTAAGCTCTTTATAGGAGCACATGTATACCCTGTTTATAACAGACACCTGTCTATAATAGCCGTTGGTAGCGAGCCCCAATGTAATGAATGTTATGGTAATTGATCCTCTACATAAAGGTCACCTGTCTAAGATGGGCACTTTTCTCTGCTCCATTGACTGACCATTATAGACAGGATTGTATACTATTAACTGAGTGCATTCTCTGTCAGATGATTTAGAAAATTCAACTATTGTAACTGAATTTTGGTTTTATTTTTTAGAAAGAGCATTTCAACATTAGTGACCAATTTGAGATTGAAAACATCACGGAGTTGAAGTCTCTTATCGATGAAACACCACAACAACCTACCGGACAGGTACTAGATGCACTCTCATTTAAAGAATTTTTTATCTGCTTGTACTTTATACCTGGTTTTGTTGGGTTTTCATGACTTAAGATGTGTTAACATACTTTGGTTTCTATGAAGTTAATCAGTTATTAATAAATATTTAGAAATGTTAATTTTGATGTGACTATGTTCAATAAATTTCATAAATACTCATGCATATGTAAATGATATTACTAGATCAGGGTAATGATTGATTGATTACTGTTCTCAGATTTTTCAGTATTTAACTTAAACACATTATCAGAGGCCTCAGAATAAGTTGATCAGCAAAGAGATATATTTATAACACATGGTAAGCATAATCAATGACGGTTCTTCTTTCTGATTGGTTAGTTCATATCTGGGGTGGCCTAAGAATGGACAAGTTTTGATATGTACATATATAAAAGTAAGACTTAGCTAGATATGATGGATAACTCTTGACAGTGTATATAAAAGTGTATATATATGCATTATTAATTAGATACTGTATTGGGTTTAAGGTATATTTGTCAAGCTGAAAACATTTCGTATAAATTTTTGTGAGAAAAAACTATTCTGTCGGCTTCTTTGTTGTCAGAGTCATAAGTTTTGATTTCACCAACGTAGCTTGTTCTTGTTTCTAAACCAGAAGCTGACATCCAACTGACATAATAAACTGTTACTTGTTCCTTTGTGTAAGATCAAAAAACCTTAATTGTTAGTTAATTGCACAGCATTTGCTTCTTTTCATTTCATATGTACAGAAAGAAAAAAACTTTTGAAAAAATTTGAAATAAAAAAAAAAAAAAGAAAAAAACGCCCACACAAAAAAACCTTAAGAAATCATTTGTTGAAAGATATAAGATAACAAATATAAAATTAGTAATCAAAATTGCCTCCCACAGAAGTTAAAAAATACCTGTTCATGTTATGATTTGGTTTTAAAAAAATTCTTTGAAAATGTTTTCTTGTAGGTAGATCCTGCTGCTAATTTGACCTTTAACCTGTCATTGACTGATCAGGAGAAGAAAGCACGAAGCCAGGTGAAACTTCCATATACTTATGACCAGGACAGGTGAGGCAATATATGTAATATATACAATATATAGCCAACCTCAGGACATTCAATTCTATAACGCTATTTAATGACAAAGGGGATAAATTTATGAAAACACTCCAGAAAAATAGCATTCTAATATTGATTTTGTCTGATATTCTGGAAGGTGCTTTCAAATAAAACAGATTTCTTGTATAGCTATAAGCATATCACTGTTTATCCAGCAATAATCCCTTTGCCTTGAAATAACTTCTATTTGTTGTTCAGCAGAAATACTATCGAATAAATGCTATGATCTGTTATATGCCCACTTCAAGAATTTAATTAGTTAGAGATAATATATTTGTCCCTTTGGCTTATTGCAGATTGAACTCAAGAAGACAAAACCACATACCATACAAATCAAAACCACATACCATACAAATCAAAACCACATACCATACAAATCAAAACCACATACCATACAAATCAAAACCACATACCATACAAATCAAAACCAAATCAAAACCACATACCATACAGATCAAAACCACATACCATACAAATCAAAACCACAAACCATACAAATCAAAACAACCATACAAATCAAAACCACATACCATACAAATCAAAACAACCATACAAATCAAAACAACCATACAAATCAATTATGTTATCAGAAATGTGAATTTCCTTGTCTACTCTATGGTTATTACACATTTACTTGCAGATTTCACATCTGTTATGTTCTCTTTCTTTAGTACAGTAAAATCATTAATTTCCCTGGGATTCCAGAAAATTATAAACAGATCACGACTTGACATGGATTTTATTAGTAATGGATTTTGTGTGCCAGATTTATCCACAGAATAAAGTGTCAAAAAAAAGCATATAGTCATATAACCATGAAATTGACAATTTCTGGACAATAACTTGAATTTGCTTCGACCTATCAAAGTCCAATTTCACATGCTACCTTCCCTTCAGGAGTGCTCACTTTGGAGTAAAAATGTCCAAAATCAAGTTCACTTACTATAAATAGAAAATTGATCAGGATCACCAATTACCGAAAAAAAACTTGACTAAACTCAGTCTTCACATGTCATGCTTGAAATTGTTTTTTGAGTGAAAAGATCAAGGTCATTGTTTATAATAAATCTAAAATTGGTCCTGACAATAATGCAAGTTCAGAGCTGTACCTTGTTACAATAATAGTACAACAAAGGTGTAATTGTTGAGATTTTGATGTCTGATATTTGTGTCAAAGCACAATGTTTCCAGTTGCAAATTGATCCAACCCTCAAAAGTTTGCACTCATTTCACAAAAAAAATGATTGTTTTCAAAAGGTTGTGAGCTTCAGTTTTAAATTTGTGTTTGAATACAAAAATCAGTTGTCACATTTATCTATTACTGAACTGACAGTTATAAACCTGTAAGGCACCTAAGAGTGTATATCTTACAATAAGATCTTACAAAATTACATCATTAAAGGAAAAGATGAAATAGAGACAAGTCTACTCTGTATTTTAGTGTGTAATTTCTTTTGTGATTCTGTGATTTGCCAAAAAACACCAGTCCTCATCTCTAATTCCGTCATACTTCATTCTATTTTAACAGGATAGAAGCAACATTAAATAAGTCAGTCGGTGAGGGGAAGATATTCTACCAGCCAGACGAGGCAGATGACTTTGATGAGGAAGATCCTGATGATGACTTGGATGTGTGATAATTCTAGATCTACTATCCTGTATTACAAGTTCAATCTGACCTTGCTGACCAGTGAAGCCTGTATGGAAATTGGAGGAAAAAACAGTAATCATTCTAATTGAGTTGATACAAATTAAAAAAAAACAACTTTTTTTATCAAAATCAGCTATTGTCATTATAATTCTGTCAAAGAATTTCATAAGAACAATTTTTGTCATGTCGTAAAAATATTTTTCTTTGCCATTTTTGGCAAGTGCTACTGTAAACTGTTCCTATTTTCTTCACCTAGATTTTGATAGGACTTTGTAAACATGCAGTGACTTTGACATCCGAGCAAGGAGAAATAATCTAAAATGTTATTTCTGTGAACTGAAGGTAATAAAATATATAGTAACTTTAAAACAATGCAAATTACACATGTTCTTTTTACAACAAACACAGCAATAATGTTTTCAAATTTATTTGAAAATCAACGAGATTGTTTTCAACAAGTGATATGTTCATTAACTTTTAAGTTTTGTACCTGATTTGAAGATGGTTCCTGTCAAATTGACACCCATCATTTACTTTTATAAATACTTAATTAATAGTCAATAATTAATGTCAAAATTTGTCATGTCTTTCATAATATAATCAACAGCAGTCACATTAACCCTCCACAACTCATCATTAGTCGGTAGATAATTACTTTCAAATTAAAACATTGTACAAATCATGAATGGATTACAGTTAAAATGAAACCGTCATCAAGAAGGTTTGGTATGTAATGGTCGTACATGTCGTAGCTTATAATTGTACATTCCTGGAGCAAGGATGGTCAGAGCTTGATGTAACAGGATAGCAGTCATTCCCCAGATCCTGAACTCCCCGCCCAGAAATACAGGCAGGGTGTACCCATTACTAAACTGAGTAGAACCAACATTGACGGGATCACAGAGAGAAGTGAGAGTCCTAGTAAACACAGTGTCCACCTGAAGAAAAGAAAACATCCCACAATTAGCATATTTAGAGTCAAGATAAAAACTATCATCAGACAGAGAGAGCTACATATGTAGCCTAGACAAAAGATCAAACTGACAGAGAGCTGCATATGTAGCCTAGACAAAAGATCAAACTGACAGAGAGCTGCATATGTAGCCTAGACAAAAGATCAAACTGATAGAGAGAGCTACATATGTAGCCTAGACAAAAGATCAAACTGATAGAGAGAGCTACATATGTAGCCTAGACAAAAGATCGAACTGATAGAGAGAGCTACATATGTAGCCTAGACAAAAGATCAAACTGATAGAGAGAGCTACATATGTAGCCTAGACAAAAGATCAAACTGATAGAGAGAGCTACATATGTAGCCTAGACAAAAGATCAAACTGATAGAGAGAGCTACATATGTAGCCTAGACAAAAGATCAAACTAGACAAAAGATAGAGAGAGCTACATATGTAGCCTAGACAAAAGATCAAACATATGTAGCCTAGACAAAAGATCGAACTGATAGAGCTACATATGTAGCCTAGACAAAAGATCAAACTGATAGAGAGAGCTACATATGTAGCCTAGACAAAAGATCAAACTGATAGAGAGAGAGTAGCCTAGACAAAAGATCAAACTGATAGAGAGAGCTACATATGTAGCCTAGACAAAAGATCAAACTGATAGAGAGAGCTACATATGTAGCCTAGACAAAAGATCAAACTGATAGAGAGAGCTACATATGTAGCCTAGACAAAAGATCAAACTGATAGACAGAGCTACATATGTAGCCTAGACAAAAGATCAAACTGATAGACAGAGCTACATATGTAGGTACTATCAAAATCAGCATTTATTCTTCAGATTTTCTTTGTGTTATTACTGTTTATTCTGTGTCAAACATTGATATTATTATATAGACAAAACATAGAATGCCTTATGACCAGCCAGGCTTGTTACCTCTGAATCATCCAACACCAGCTTAGATGTATCCATATCACCACAGAATCCCAAATATGGAGTAACTTCAATTTTCCCATCCTTCTGAAACAAAGCCGTGTAATTAATCCTACTGAATTCCCTCTATCCCACATTGTTTCAAACTGATACATCTGGATATGAAATAAAAGACTGTCCTCAGTTACATAATTTCTTATTCTAGGGAAAGAACAACCTCACCCATACCAATATTTTTGTCCAGTTTTACAGCTTTAAATATGTTTAATCAAGCCAAATAAGAGTATTATACAAATGTTAAAAAAGAATTTTTTCCAGACCTTTTTCAAAATGTGACAGATGTACTTAATTATCCCAATTCATTCTGAAACAAGCTGCTATAAAATTTATGTAAAAATAAACTACAGTTGTAAAAAAATATATAGTACCAGTAGTATATGAAATTGGAATTCAACAAGGCAGCAATCAAATTACTCTTACATTTACATAATTTACACCACTAACAAGTTATAAATTACATAAAAATGCCCATGTAGCTGACTCTCACCTTACTAGGAATCTTCGGCAAATTTCCCCAAATGTTTACGTTCTCAGTTGAAAGACCAATCTCCTCGAATGTTTCTCTCAAGGCAGTTTGGGAAAGGTCAAGGTCAACATCATCTTTCATTCCACCTGGAAAACTAACCACATAATGTTGAAAAATATCAGATAGAAATAGAAACTTGAATGTTGTGTACTGGAAAGCTGTGAGTGAATGATTTTATTATAACCATTATTTCTATTTTGTTTATTGAACCACCAACACCCACTTGGTCATTTTGAGGCATGGTTTCCTTGCAGTAGCTGGTGGCTAGCTAACTGAACAACATGTGGGAGGCATGCAGCATGCTAACCAGACAACTTGGTAAAGTGTCTTGCTCGACCAGGAAAAAATGTTATGATTTATGATCTATGTGTACTGAGAAACATCAAAAACAAACAAAAAAAAAGTAAAAATCAACAAATCACTTCATACTATATATACCTCCTGACATGAGGATCTATTGCAGCAACACTGGAATAACCATCCTAGTGATGGCCGAAGTCAGAGTTTTAACACAGCCATTCCTACAGAAATCTGGGACTACCATCCTAGTGATGGCCCAAGGTCAGACTTTTAACACAGCCATTCCTACAGAAATCTGGGACTACTGTCCAAGTGATGGCCCAAGGTCTGACTTTTAACACAGCCATTCCTACAGAAATCTGGGACTACCGTCCTAGTGATGGCCCAAGGTCAGAGTTTTAACACAGCCATTCCTACAGAAATCTGGGGCTACTGTCCTAGTGATGGCCCAAGGTCTGACTTTTAACACCGCCATTCCTACAGAAATCTGGGGCTACCGTCCAAGTGATGGCCCAAGGTCTGACTTTTAACACAGCCATTCCTACAGAAATCTGGGGCTACCGTCCAAGTGATGGCCCAAGGTCTGACTTTTAACACCGCCATTCCTACAGAAATCTACCATCCTAGTGGTCCTAGAAATCTGAACTACCGTCCTAGTGATGGCTTGGGGTCAAACTTTTAACACAGCCATTCCTACAGAAATCTGCTGGGACTACCGTCCTAGTGATGGCCCGAGGGCAGACTTTTAACACAGCCATTCCTACAGAAATCTGGGGCTACCGTCCTAGTGATGGCCCAAGGTCAGACTTTAACACAGCCAAATCTGGGACTACCATCCTAGTGATGGCCCGAGGTCAGACTTAACACAGCCATTCCT